>NW_018127914.1:2296812-2319146 GCF_001952655.1 Monopterus albus
GCTTGTTTATCCTAAACAAACAGGCTCCATGTGCACATGTTAATTTTGATACGTTAATGCATAATAAATTTCACATTGAGAAATATATATCCTCTTTTTAGTCTTCTCTTTTCAATATAAAACGAACAGCACCACAGTGATAAAAGCAAAACTAGCCTGAGCTTTGCTGAGTTAATTGAGGCCCAATGAATATTTTGGATCATATAAATAATAAATAAATTGGCATATATAATGAAACTGTTTTCTATGTTGTGTCCACAAACATTACTGGTGGTAACTTGAACAGCACCAGAAAACATTCATAGCCTGTGTTTTGAATGTGAGTGGTGGGTTTTCACTGCATCATGATGTGTGTCTAAGCCACTGGCAGTGGTGAAGATAGGTCACATCTGTTAAATTAGTAACCATTGTGTGAATGAAGCTAGAGGTGCAGTGAAAACTGGACTTTCTTTATCTGTGTTATCTAATCTATTTGATTTACAGGTTATATGAATGTCTTCATTTGGGGCAGAGTCCACTGATGACTCATCAGAGGACGAGAGAGACTTATATGCTCAGCTGGCAGTTTAATAGGTACATCTAGCTAACACTAATGCAGTCTAACACAACAGTCCTGCAATAGCTCCTGCTTTCATGAAGTAATGTTCAGTTTTGACTGTTTTAGAGACATGTTGATACTACTAAAAGGTAATTTTACAGGCCGTATATGTTTGGATGTAGGTAAAAATACAATAGATATTGTAAGGGTGCTTGGTCGTGTTTTGAATGTGTAACTACTGTACAAGCATGACCAGTGTCTCACTTTCTCTCAGAGAAAATGACCCATTTAATGAGTAAATTTAGGCTCTAATAGGCTAATCCCTTAAACACAGGTTGTAAAAAGACATGACAGAGGTTACAGCCACTGACAGAATTAAAGTCTGACACATCAAAAAATAGCCAGAACATTCTAATTTTTCGGAACTGAGATGTTTATTAAGCCTTTTAACAAAATCCAAAATATAATTCATGATTCGAAATTCAAGATTCATGATTTTTATTTGCCATATATGCATAGACAGACAGTCCAGTCATATAGGAATAGAGGTGCCATATTATTTATATTATTTCTATTTCTTTTGTATCACATTTGATACATGGGGCATTTTTGGTGATGATTTTTTTTTTTTTTGCTCAGAAACCTCACGTATCAAATATGATACAAATGGTTTTACAGGGTTAAATTACACTTTCTTGATGTCAGATTAACAAACTGGCATTCATAATTCTGAATTTCTAGAGTGGGTTTTAAGGGGCTTTATGAGCCCCTAAAGTCATGCAACTTTACCAATAAAACACGTATTATAATAATAATTACTTCTAAAAGTGTACCTTTGAGCTTCTCATACATTATACTGGATAATACATCTTTTACAGTACTGTTGATGGACAGCATCAGATTTCACAGAGAGAAAAAAAAAAGAGCGTTGGAGTTAGTTAATTTTACAACCACATAAAGTGTGTGTCTCTGTGTTGATGAAGAACTCTGTCAGGCAGAGAAGTCTGAAATGGATGAAACAGATAACAGGAAGAAGTAGCCATAAATAAAAACAGCCGACTCTTTATGGAGGAATTGGATACTTTCAGTCCTATTGTAGCGTCAAAACTATAAATAGTCATTTTTAAGTGCTGCCAGCAGGAGTCTTTTTACAGCTGACATTTGGAAGGTGAAATGTGCCAGCTGCACCTGCAGGGAGTGTTTGACCCAATGACTGTTATTAAGTGGCATTAGTGCATAGTGAACATCCAGATGGTTGAGCAGGTACAGAGGAGAACAAGGCATCATTGTACTGGTCTTGTCCCACGTTTAAATGTTTTTAGTGTAAGGAGAGCACTGAGTCACAACCGTGGTGACATCTCTGTTCTCTTTTTCACTGAGTGACATGGCTTAACTGTTGCCTCACTTGCAAACGAAAACAGATTATTGTGTGGATGCTGAGTCGGCAAACTACTGTAGCTGCTTACTTATAGCCATTATGGGTAGCTCAGCAAGGGTTTGTATCAATATGGAAGTACCTAAACACTTGGTGTTGGTTTACAGGTGAGAACAGTTCAGATTTAAAGCCTTTTATGGAAAACCAGAGTGTTCAATAATAATAAATAAAAACAACATTGAAATTAATAATAATAATAATAATAAGCCCTGTCCAGGGTGTACCCCACCTTTGCCCGATTGCCGGCCGGGATTGGCTCCGGCCAACCCTGTGACCCCGTTCAGGGACTAAGAAAATGAAATTAATAATCATATTGTGGCGACCTACGGCGGCTATTGGGGAGGGGTCTGGCGGCAGCGACATGATGCATGGGGGGCATCATGGGAGCTCAATGATGACTTCGGAGAACAGTTGTACAAGTGTTTTAATGTGTTCTAATGTGTTCTGATGTGTTACCCTGTTGTGTTTATCTTGATGACTTGTATGTGTTAACAATGTTTTGCTAGCTGGTTGGGTGCTGTGTTTCTGAACCGTAAGTCTAAGCTGTATGTGTAAAACTGACCCTGTTGGGAATGTGATGTGTGAGTCTGGTTCTGTGTTCTAAATAAATGACAAGAAAGACAGAGTTGCATGGTGGTCATTGTGAGGGACACGCCCAAGCGCTATACACTGTGTAAAATATATACTTGCACAGACATTGTGAAATCATTCAAAAAGTATTAAAACTTAAAGTCATTATTTTGAAATGGTATTTCATCATTCTTAGAGTTTTTAGGGGTTATTTTTATTGTGATTATGGACATTATTATTTCAAAGTACTATTTTTCAAAAGTCTGTTTTTATTTCATAATGCCTTTTATGTCCTGCTACTGTTGTAGTCCAGATGGTGGGACATTATGATCATGCTGCTGTCTGTGACTCTACAATAGATATGCTCTTAAACACAGTAAATCTGGAACAATTCAAAGCAGAAACTCTCTACTTATAGAGCAGATGGTCTGATAGGAATTTGCATAAATGTGCATTTTAATGAGGGGACTGATTTCACATTAACCTAACACATTTAAATTATTACCACATAGATACCATTATGCAAGTAAGTAAATTTGTTGGTAGGAAAATAATACAGATAGAATGCAGCAAATTGAGTACAACTCAGTTACCATTAGGAATCCTGACTACTGACATATCCAACGATCAGGCATAACATTATGACCACCGACAGGTGAAGTGAATCACAATGATGAGCTCGTTACATCCACCTGTCTGTGGGCGGAGTTTATAAGTGAATAACACTGATGAGCTCGTTACATCTACCTGTCAGTGGGTGGAGTTTATAAGTGAATAACACTGATGAGCTCGTTACATCCACCTGTCAGTGGGCGGAGTTTATAAGTCAATCACACTGATGAGCTCATTACATCCACCTGTCAGTGGGCGGAGTTTATGTCAATCACACTGATGAGCTCATTACATCCACCTGCCAGTGGGCGGAGTTTATAAGGTAGCAAGCCAACAGTGCCTAAGGAAGGACAGATGGTGAAGTGGGGACAGGGTTGTTGAAGGTCAGTGGTGATGAGGTTGATCTAATGTAGCTCTTTTGCAATTAAATCTTAATGTTCTACGTGCATGCAGATGCTTAGCTGTTACTCTGAGGTAAAGCAGTTGAATAAATTTATGGTTTCTAGTTCATGTAGGCTACTTTATCTTGCATTAGTGAGAATTTAATGTTGGCATGTAGCGTTAGCAAAACTCTGCTAGCAAGAAGCCTTTCGGGCTGAAGGCGAACCAGGCGTGTGTCCTAACTAGCTCCATGTGAGGTTAGCCTTCCGATACGCTATTGTTTTGCTTTAGCTTGTTCATTTGAACAATGAGGTTAATTAAGACTTGATTTTAGGGAGTTTGCCGTGACTTAGTGGTAACTAGCCACCTATCCCCTGTTGGCTCTGTAGTTGGACTGCCAGCCTTATGGGAACAGTATCGAATGTATGTGAGTATTGAGTTTTTCTGCCACGTCTGTGTAAAATGGAGCCTCCATTTAGATTGAAGTCCAGACAAATCATCAGCTGCCAGTCGTCATTAATGAATGGCCTGAAAATTCTGTTGTTTAAATTAAGATCCTATTCAAAATATCAGGTTTTATTGACGGTGGAAGCAATGACGGGATTTAATGACATCAAAAACTATCGGTGAGAAACTTCGCCTTAAAGAATGGTGCCTGTTAACAATGGAGAGAATTTCATGTCTAAATCTAGATTACTAAAGGTCTTTGAGTATCCAGGAATGAAGACTAACTGGAGGATGACTTGTATAAAGCTGCAAGTAATGGAGTCTTGTAAGGTTTTTTTGTTTGTTTGTTTTGAGGTTAACAACTGAGGGAGAAACGCGTGTTAATTCACTGCTCAGTGCCTGTAATGGTCAGTGTAGAAAATACTAAACAGACAGATGTGCTCTGCAAATGGAGACATTTTGTTTTTGTTAAATTCTTATCATATATTTGACATGTCTTATTCTACTCCTGCAATACCTCCTGTTCATTCAAGGTGGCAGTGTTCAGAGGATCTCCTCACTGTTGGAACACAAGATGTTCCAGATCAACAATGGGAAACGCATTTTTACATTTTCCCTGTTCTAGAACAAATTGACACTACACCCCTTTAAGCTGTGGATGGGTAAGTTCACTAGAACAATAAACAATGGTGTAATTTCATACATGGATTTGTACAAAACATCTTCAGAGACTCTATGGGCGGGCAATTTATTGTATTGTTGTATGAAGGACATCTTTGTTCAGGAATAAAGGTAGGTGACTCGAATCTCACTTGAGGTGGATTCACTAGCTTTTGTTTACCTTTTACAGGCTTTGTCCATGTTTGCGTCATACTAAATTTTGAATATAGACCTTGTGGTATAAGCAAAACGTACAGAGCTGCTAATAATACATTAGTACTGTTTTGTTCAAAGAATTGTATTGACTGTACTAGTACTTGATAGTACTTTTATTACTCATGTTCACATGTTGCTGTATTTTGGCAATATGCACAACGTTGGGACTAACCATACTTTGCATAGGTGATATACACTTTGTAGTTCATTCCCCAAACTAGCCTGTTTGTGGCCACCACTGTTTTTCATGAAAGGCAAATAACTGTTAAACAAATGCTGTATTGAAGACCGTGCACCTGAAGAGCATCTGACCAGCAGAGGGATGAAATCAGCAGTCTGGCCACCAGTAATTCAGAGACAGCCATTTCAACATGTGGTGAGAGGACATCTTGTATTTAAATTGTTTATTTTGTCTAGATATTGATTTTGGAACTTTGCCGTGTCCCTTCTGCATGTACATATGTGCCTGCTGAAAGCCTTTGGTTCAAAGTGAAGCAAACTTGTCAAAACCAATATGATGGGTTGAAATTGTAGAGAATATGCTTTAAACTGAGGCTTTTTCCATTTCCCTACTAGGCAATCCTTAACCAGATGTCATTCTGTGGCCAGACCATCACCAGCGTCCTTGAGGACATGCATAGAGACAGGCAAATTTGTTTACAAATGGACCATTATTATTGAAATCAAAGCTTTACTACACTTTTCTTTTGCAGCCACTCCATCCAGCTGCTGAAGTTTTGTAAGTAAGATGGGGAAATCCATACTGGTGAGGTCATCAAGGTAGAGTATGTCATCTTCTCCATGTGGTTGCACTGCATGTGCCTGGACCAGTTAAGACTTCGCATGACTAGTCTTCACAACTGTGGCCCAGGCACATGCAGTGCAACCGCATTGATGACCATCAGTAGGGATTTCCCATCTTATGCCAAAGATTCAGCAGCATCTATGTGGGAGACTGTTTTAAGGGCCCTGACTAAATGTTTTAAAAGAGGGCTTGTTTTTTTTTTAAAGGTTTTTTCTCTTCAATAAGGTTTTCTCAGAATATGATGCACTTTGAGGCTAAATGGGACTTTTAATGACCACTGTTTTCTCTAATCTATTCATATTTCTTGCACATCTGAGTCTCTCCTAGCCTATGCTTACTAGTCACATTAATGTAGTAACAGCATCAAACTCTGGGGGGAAAAAAAGCACAGTACATAAGTGTAATTGAAGCATCTGTATTTATTTTTAGTCTCTGTTTCTTTGCATCTTACCATACCTTTTTACTCCACTAGATTTGATAACTTGAGTTTATAGTTTATTTTCAGAATTAGACGAATAAAGAAACTGTATAACCCTAAGGATAATCACCATGAGACTTGAGTCACCTCAAGTGAGACCTTTACAAGCTACTCACCAGAAGTTCAAATTATCCCTACCTTTACCAGCTACAACATTAAAATGAACACAATGCACCAGAAATTATAATCGAATAATATACACTAACGTGAAACGCATTCTATTATTCTGCACAGTGACTTACTTTTGGCAAATTAGGTATATTTCGATGCTAATGCCTTTGCACTATTATTTAAACATTTTGAATGTAGCACACTTGCCTGTAACAGGGCATCTCAGTAAAAAAGACGCCAGACGACAGGTTTAGACCTAACCGGGTCCTCATCAGGACGGAAACATACAGGTGCAAACAATTTGTTAAATTTCCATGTTGAAGAAGACCCGGTGAGGTCCAAACCGGTCGGCGACGATTAATAATAAATATAAAAGACACTTACATTAGTAAGACATCTAAAACTAGAGGAGTTATTTAATCTAGAAGACTACACATTCAACACAATTAGCCTGACAACTGACAGGCTCGAGCAAAGTCTGGAGGGCTAATGTTACCCTTTAACATTTTCTTGCTAGCATGGCTAACGTCCTACATTAGCATTCGGCTAACGCTAGATAAAATATACCACCTGAAATAAAAAACATAAATGTGGACAACTGTATTAACGGCGAACAACTGCGTGTTGCCTACATATAGAACGCAACACATGAAAATTTTACTGTGATTTTCTACAACTTTCTAATACGACCCACTGAGTAGCACCACAGCTACCGCTGTCGTACATAGTCCACCTCCACTACAATCAAACTTAACAAAACCGGTACTAGAGACTAACTTAAAGAACCGAGCTACCACCTGATTGGACAGCTTGACTCTGCTCTGTGATTGGACCGTCACTGTCCAATCAAATTCAGGTGTGATTCACACTAAACCTCAGTACAGATGTTCACAAAACATTCATGTGTTCAGTGTGTTTGTGTAACATAATTTGTTTACAGGGTTTACTCACACGTTCAAAAACGTTTTTATGTACAAATCTTTCCTACACATGCTCACAAAAATTGTGACCATGTACATACATTGCTGTTTGTACCATTAAATTGCCATTCATTTGACTAGCAGGCAGTAATGGGTCCTCCTTGTTAAGATTGGTGTATGCTGTGTGCCACCACTAAAGGGCAGCCTTACTGTGTGCTGAGAAAGTTACAAGACATGTTTTAGGCTTTTAGGCAAAACTGTGGCTTTTTCTATTTATTTTTACACTATAATATAGTGTCTTTATCTTTCTATTCGCTTGCATAGTCTGAAATTCCTCTATGCTGTATAAACCTTTTAGTGTGCACCCCAAGGTTTTCACTGGTCCCATCTGGGCCCCCTACTAAATATTTTCTGCAGGCGCCACTGTCCCCAGTATACTGTGCTCATTAGACAGATCACGTAACATTTTATGGTATGTTGTCAGAGTCAGAGCAGATATGGAAAAGCCAGAGTCCACTGCTGGTTTTCACTGTGAATGTCAGCAAAGCTGTGTGTCATTTCTTGTATTTGAAGAGCATGTTTTAACTTTTAGCTGGATTGATTTACATCAGAAAATAATTGATTGTATCTTTGCCATTTGGAAATAGGCTTATTCACACTCTTGCTTAGTTATACAAGAGTTATACTTTCATGTCTGTACAGTAAATATGAAGCTGGATTCAGGAGGAAACTATGTACCAAAAACATTAAAAGCAACAAGTTGTGTAGTTGATGAATACTGCTTAATTTAACTGTAGTAAACAAATTTGCTTACTTATTCCACTACTGCCCTTTATGTTAATGAAAGACAATACATGTGTGCTCACTGAAATCGAGAAGATATTTAACAAAAAGTGAGCATTCTTCTCACCTTTCACATTCCTTGAGGCAAGATGGGAGAAGAAATACCACCTTGGTTTTTGCTTTTCTATTTTTACTTCCTCTTATAAGTTAGTTTCTGGGTCAGGACTTTTCTTATCGCTGATGTCGCTGTACTAACCAAGCCTAGTGCAGCCAGGAGAAGAGGGTTTTCAAACTGCTGCACAAATCTGAGGATAAACAGATTTTTAAAAACACATTCCCTGTCTCCTGGCTTTCAGGTGAAATATTCCTGATGCAGTATACTTTAAATAAATGTTAATGAAAGATGAAGGTAAAAAAGAGGAAGATTTATTTAATTAAGGCATTACAAAAGGTACAAATTCAACATGATGGAATAAAAACAACCTGGAAAAACGAGGTATTTCTGGTCAAATTAATCCAAAAGAGACATTTACTGTTTTGGATAATAAATCCACAAATGCAAGTGGCTGAGTCAGTAAATACACACAGTGCGGACATGCGTATATACAGTATGTGTGCAGATTTGGTCAGTCACTTGACGCGAATTATCTCCTGAGTGGCCAGTCTGATGAGCTGGTTGAAGTCAAACTGGATGTACTTCCTCCAGTAGCGTCTGTCTTTGCCGTAGGTCTGAGCAGGATAACACGGACTACCTGAAAGACAGACTTCATCTTTAGTATATGCAAGTCTTTAACGAAGACATAAATGTTCATTCAAAACAGCGTCACAACTACTGTATGCAGTATTGATTGAGAAAACTTATTGAGAAAACTTATAGGGAAATCACTGAACATGTATAAAGGTGGCAAGACTGTTTAACATCCCTCAATCAGAGCCCAGAACTAGTAACGCTAATACTACATTAGTACGATACCGCCCTCTAGAGGTCTAGAGTTTCTATGGTCATTGCTGGTGGACTGTCTAGCTTTGCAGTGGAGGCATTAATAGCCAAATGACTAGTTTCAATAGGGTTTTAAAGTTTCACACCCAACGTGAGGAATCAAAAAGCTGTGACCAACTTTACATCTAATGGGAAGCTGATTTTGTGATAGAAGGTGTAAATAAAACATTGTTTAGGTTCCTAAATCACTTGTGTGTGGAGGAATATGACCAGATGTTTACACTCACCTATACCATGCAAGATTCTAGCAACAGCTCTTCCAGAAAACTTCTCATCACTTCGGTTGGCAAGAAAGCATCTGATATCTGCTCTAATCTGATCTTCCCAGTCCAACAGCTACAAACAAACACACAAGTAAACCACGATATTTGTGGCATTCAAGACACACTCAGCTGAAACTCCTGCTAACTGATATGCAAATTTTACCTTGTACTTGTCAAGCTCCTCGATGTCCACTGGTGTGAGTGTGTGGTCCTGCACTCGCCTCTTGTCAAAATACTCAGAGAGAACTTTTTTCAGCTGCAGACTGCGACTCTCATCCAAATCATCTATGCAGGACAGTACGCTCTGGAAGGCAACACTGCAATACAACACACAAAGTTATACAGTCAATGCAGACAAGCAGAGGACAATACACATACAGTACCACTGCACATATAAAGAACACACAAGAACACAAATACAAAATCAAGGCATACCAGCTGTAAAGCATTAAAATTACATGCTGTAGTGATATGAATAAAGCATAGTGTACAGGAGAAGAGCTGTGCAATTGGCTTTAATTTTGATGGACTTGCATTGAAGCTCAAAGTGATCTTCACCCTGCTGCATGTGCATTCTGGAAGCTCAGCGTTGTTCTCTCCGAAGTGAACATAAACATTTGACAGATGCACTGGAGATTTCAGATACATTTAACTGGAAGATAAAAATGGAAAGTTTTACAATAGCCTGTACCTCTTGAATGCTTTGAAGCAAGAGGTCAGCTGGTAGAGCTGTGTTCTCTCTTGGTCCTGCACCCGATTATGGAGGAACTGACAAACTCTGTCCATCTCCTCATCGCTGAGATCGCCATAGGAACGGAAGTAGAAAGATGGGGAGGAGAATTCAACGAGGACGCCACTGCGTCCACCTCCTGAAATAAATACTTGTCCTCAGTTTTTTGTGTGTTGATTTGCCAAGCTGACTTTGAGCAGGACACCACAATGCCCACCAGCTAAACTACACTGTTGTAATTAAATACAGCTTTTGCCCTCGGTAAGCCAGTGGGGTGAAAACTATTTTAAGACAACCACATCAGCATTAAGGAGAAAAGGTAAAATAATAATGATAAAAGAGAAAAAAGCAGCTTCAATATTCTACAACATTCAACAAAAAAGATTTGCTGGAAATGTCAGTATAAGAAATGGGCTCACATGACAAATATTAATGCTAAAGAAAAATATACACACACACACAAACACAAACCTCTATCAGTGCTCCACTGCAGCTGTCTGAGTCCTCTCTTCACAAGGGGAAGCTGCCATCCCATAGTGTCCGCAACCTCGACGACATCAAACTCCAGCTGATCACATGTCTCCACTCGCTCACCCGCCATCCGCCTTCTGGCCAGAACCACAGCAACTGGGGGACAACTGTAGGACAGAAAAGGTTTGTAAAATAAGCATGTAAAACATGAACAGGTCCAACAAATCCTTCAACAGTTCTATATCTTTAGGTAAACAAACACATTCACATTGAACACACACACTTTGCAATCTGGCACTAACACTAATTTTGGAAGGCCACTCAACAAGAATGCCTTTAAGACAAATATCCTACATTTTTGTGATTTTCTGCAGCTGTCTTGGCCCATCATAGCAGCTGACTTTACAAACAGACAAGGTTGGGTGGAGGAGTTCAATGAAGCGCCGGGGATGCAGCTCCAGATAGCAGAGCAATGTCTCCACACCTGAAACAAACACACACACAAAGAAGTAAGTGACATTGTTCTGTAAAACATTTCTCATTTTAACATGTACCAAATTCAACTTTTTCTGTTTTCACCTAGATACAGCGCATTGGGGACCACATCACTTCTCATTTCACACAGCCTGACTGGACCCATTTTTTGGTTAAGGTCACACTTAAATTCTGCCTCTCTTCTGTTTGCCTACCACCATATAAATTTGGTTTTGCTTTATTTTTCCCATAATCATCTGTGTGTTTCCACTTACCTTCCTCTGTGATATCTAGAGCCTCAACAGTCTGTTGGATGGGAATTGCTCTTTCATGGGTGTGACACACTCGCTCTCTGGACCAATCACGGCTCTCCTCTTCATGCTGTTCCTGGTGTTTGATTGGTCCATCAGCTTCCACATCTTTAACTACCTGCTCCCCTTTCTTCTCCTCCTCCTCGTCGTCGTCTCTATCTTTTTGAAGGGGTAGCTCCGCTGAATTGGGATGCGATGCCTCCTTGCAGTGGAAAAAAGGTCACATCATGTACTTGTTTTCTCTAAAATACTTTGTTCACTATACAGATAAGATGTCTTCACTGCAATAAACTAAGATTAATCAACCACACATTAGCATATAAATGTCAGTTTTTCTATTTCCTTAGCTGCCTATGTGTTGGTTTCGTGTTTTATTGGTTTAAAGAGTAAAATAGAATGAGATATTATAGACCGCTTTTCCTGTTTAATTACCTGTACAGCAGCAGGTTCTTGTTCATCTGTATGTGTAATGTCCTGCTGTGTGTCAGGGTTCAGGCTGCTCTCCTGATCACACACATCCATCATCTCCAACAGCTCAGAGTCTTCAACATCCTACACACACCGTTTCTTATTTTACAGGAAGTTTTAGTTTGAACACTAGGGACTAAAAAACATTTACTGGACGAACATGTCGACCACAGACACACCCACACCCCCAGAGGAACAGATACCTTGACAAGCTCCCGCTGTCTCCGGTGTATCTGTTTACATTTGCATGGAGGGAAAACCTTCTGGACCAGTCTCTTCACTGTGAAGTAGTCCACTGTGTCTGCATAGATATGCCGACGGAGCTCATGGAGGTCCCCACCCTACACACAAACACAGAGTAAATTACTTATGCTTAGAACATACTGTATAAGTGACAGCACCAAGAAACAAACCAAAAGGGAGCCACACATGAAGATGTGGCTCTCTTTCTGCTGTTGTCTTTTTAAGATCTACATGTGTTTGCTGTTTGACATAAATCAGCGGGGACAGTGCTGCGCCTTAACCTATGTGTTTGACATTACTCAGCGGGGACAGTGCTGCGCCTTAACCACTAGCCTACCAGGGACAAAGTCTAAACAAACACACTTTCTAAATAAGTTATTATCACAAGGATGAAAATAACACTGACTTTTCCCAATAACAAATCTTTTGGTTTGGATCGTCAACCAAGTCAGTTCCTTCCTAAACTGACTCACCTCTGGGTCGAGAAACAAGTGGCAGTGTGCAGGTTCTCCATCTCTCCCTGCCCTCCCAATCTCCTGAACGTAGCTCTCAAAGCTCTGGAAAAACATCTGTCATTAGGGTAATGCTAATAAAGCTCAGGCTGTAAAAGTCACAGACTGAAATAGTGACAACAAATAAAATGTGAAAGCTCTAAAACAAAAATAAAGCTTGCAGTGATCTAGTAGAAATAGCTTAACAATATAGTATAGGTGATGAGGAAAATATGAAAGTGCTTCATATGAAATCTACATGTTAAATACCTTGAGTATACTGACATATCAACAGGTAAATAAGAAGTGAGAGTCAGAGTTACAATAAGAGTCATAATATACTGTACCACACAGATGAAATGTTTAGTGTGCAGAGCCACTGCAGACCACTACACCTACCTTAGGCATGTTGTAATGGATGATGCCCCGGACATCAGATTTATCGAGGCCCATGCCAAACGCCACAGTGGCAACCACGATTCGTAGCTGCCCGCACATGAAGTTGTTCTGGACGCGACAACGCTCTGAAGCTGACAGGCCGGCATGGTATGACTCGGCCTGCCACTTCAGTGGTTTACGAATCTTCTTCCTTGCTTAACACAGAAAGAGAAGGTGTTGAGAGAAAACAATGATTCAAAGTGTGAGAAAGTGAAATCATCTACTGAAGAAAATGCTTCCACCCCTACCCAGCTCTTTCTTTCTCTGTCCTATAGGATTGTTTTGTGACTGGCTGCTGTTTTGGTGGTTTTCTTTCACCAGCGTGCCCTGCAGGCAGGTCCGTAGCAGCGCCGCCACACGAACTGTCTCCTCCCTTCTGGTGCAGTAGATGATGATGGAGTCCAGACAACCGTATCGATCACCTTTCAACAAGGACACCAAAGCCTTAAAATATAAAGACAAAAGACACACAGAGGAGAAGTAAGAGAATTGCAAATACAGACTTAAAAAATGTAAGGGCAAGACTCCAGGGGCCAGATGGAGGATGGAAATAGAAAACTACACTTGCAGAGAATTGCTGTTAATCTAAGAACTTGATTTTAATTATGCCTTGTGTTTGTCAGGCACACAGAGAGACTCATATGAATCATTGCACCTGATCCTTCTCTCTGTCCACGGACACAGACAGATGCAGGTTAGGAGGAACCGCTGCACATCGGACCGCGATGCCATCTTGATCAGTGATGTCCAGATGTCGGGCAATGTCCAGAGCAGTGGACAGTGTGGCTGTAGCAGTAAGTCCCAGTAAACACTGCACTCCCAAACGCTCCCTTAGTACCTACAAACACACATACAGTGCATCCAGAAAGTATTCACAGCACTTAACTTTTCCTACATTTTGTTATGTGACAGCCTTATTCCAAAATGGATTAAATTCATTATTGTCCTGAAAATTCTACAAACAATACCCCATAATGACAACATGAAAAACATTTGTTTGAAATCCTTGCAAATGTATTAAAAATAAAAAACAAAACAAAACAAAAACACATGTACATAAGTATTCATAGCCTTTGCCATGACACTCAAAATTGAGCTCTGGTGCTTCCTGTTTCCACTGATCATCCTTGAGATGTTTTTACAACTTGATTGGACTCCACCTGTGAAAAATTCTGTTGATTGGACATGATTTGGAAAAGCATATACCTGTCTATATAAGGTCCCACAGTTAATGTGCATGTCAGAGCACAAACCAAGCCATGAAGTCCAAGGAATTATCTGTAGATCTCTGAGACAGGATTGTATCAAGGCATAGATCTGGGGAAGGGTACAGAAACATTTCTGCAACATTGAAGGTCCCAGTGAGCACAGTGGCCTCCATCATCCCTAAATGGAAGAAGTTTGGAACCACCAGGACTCTTCCTAGAGTGGGCTGCCCAGCCAAACTGAGCGATAGAGAGAGAAGGGCCTTAGTCAGGGAGGTAGCCAAGAACCTGATGGTCACTCTGAGAGCTCCAGCATTTCTCTGTGGAGAGAGGAGAACCTTCTAGAAGAACAGCCATCTCTGCAGACTCCACCAATCAGGCCTGTATGGTAGAGTGGCCAGACGGAAACCACTACTCAGTAACAGGCACATGGCAGCCCACCTGGAGTTTGCCAAAAGGCACCTGAAGGACTCTCAGACCATGAGAAACAAAGCTCTCTGGTCTGATGAAACAAAGATCGAACTCTCTGGCCTAAATGCCGAGTGTCATGTCTGGAGGAAACCAGGCACCGCTCACCACCTGGCCAATACCATCCCTACAGTGAAGCATGGTGGTGGCAGCATCATGCTGTGGGGATGTTTTTCAGGAACCGGGAGACTAGTCAGGATCGAGGGAACGATGACTGCAGCAATATACAGACGCATCTTTGATGAAAACTTGTTCCAGATCACAATGGACCTCAGACTGGGGTGACGTTTTCTTTCAATAGGACAACAACCCTAAGCACACAGCCAAGATAACAAAGGAGCGGTTAAGGGACAACTCTGTGGATGTCCTTGAGTGGCCCAGCCAGAGCCCAGACTTGAACATCTCTGGAGAGATCTGAAAATGGCTGTGCAGCGACGCTCCCCATCCAACCTGATGGAGCTTGAGGTACTGTAAAGAAGAATGGGAGAAACGGCCCAAAAATAGGTGTGCCAAGCTTGTAGCGTCATACTCAAAAAGACTTGAGGCTGTAATTGGTCCTAAAGGTGCTTCAACAAAGTATTGAACAAAGGCTGTGAATACTTATATATGTGATTTTTGTTTTTTTTTTAATAAATTTGCTAAGATTTCAAACAAAATGTTTTCACGTTGTCATTATGGGGTATTGTTTGTAGAATTTTGAGGACAATAATGAATTTAATCCACTTTGGAATAAGACTGTAACCTAACAGAATGTGGAAAAAGTTAAGCACTGAATACTTTCTGTATTCATGCCATACTTTTCTGTGATTCTCTGACAGTTGCAGCAATTCCACACATATATAACATTTCTAATATTTCTGTGTGAGTGGCTGGTGGTATGCAAATGGTAGCCATTAAAAGATAATACAGCTAAAACCATAACAGTACATATTTCTGTGTATTTTCTTGCAACATTCAGATATTATTTCCACCTTAAATGAACTTCAGATGGTCCAAGACAAAACAGACTGGCCAATCTGCAGCTCAGGAATCTACACACCATCACACCATCAATAACCCACCTTACAGAGCCTTAGGTAGCAGGGTCTGAAGTTGTGTGACCACTCAGACACACAGTGAGCTTCGTCTATACAGGCAAAGGCCACAGGAGGGAGCTCCTGAGCTGAGGGAAGACACCCTGACCCTGAACCGCCCCCACCAACTAAAGCCTCCGGAGAGAGAAGCAACACACACACCTGGCCTGACTTCACCTGGGGAAACAGAAGAAGAAAACATACAGTCTGGGCTGGGAAGACTACTGAACATATGAGAGTTTTCACTTAAGCCAAGATTTCTCTTAGGCTTAAACTGCATCACAATCACTGTACTATCAAAACACCTCTATACAGTGGAGTTTCAAACAACATGAATGAGAAGTCCATGAGGAGTCCATAAAATGCTTAAAAGATCCACCAACCTCATCTGCTGAGGAAGATCACATGATTAATCAAAAGCTTGACATTATCAGCTACTTCATTTCAGTGCACAGAATGAAGATTATGCAAGACTAGATGTAGATGAATTGGGTTAAATCCCTCAATTATTTCTAGGAACATTTTATGACTTCATTCATTTTATGAATCATTTTATTATTGAGAGGGAAAAGGGGGATGACAAGTGAGAGATGGAGGGATAGGTTTTGGGATGAACTGAGATTAAACTCTCAAGTCTTGCTGCTACTGTGTAGACTCTTATGTGTACTACCTTTTCTATCGCAGCTTCTCTCTGTTTCATCGTCATGTTGGAGTGGATACAGGCTGCCTTCAGTTTGGCTGGCAGGCCTGACAGCTGTAAGCAACACAAGAGACATCACGATGAAACGTGTTAGCCGCATCGCTGTTCAAAGTGCGAGGGTTGGCTGGAGTGTTGGCTTCATATCAAGTTTTGGTTACCTGATCATTCATTAGTGAGACGAGAGGTGAAATGACCAGTGTGATGCATTTTGATCGCTGAGCATACAGGTAGGCAGGAAGCTGATAGCACAATGATTTACCCATCCCTGTGGACAACACTACAAGGGTAGAGAGACCTACAGAAAAAATGAGACAAACATGAATATACTGATCACAGATATAAATAAATACATAAAGACACTATGTTGTTATGTGGGTACATACCAGACAGGATCCTCATGATGGCCTCCTCCTGTCCTGGTCTAAATGACTGATAGCCAAGGTCTCTCAGAGCTGAATACACCTCTGTGGGTGTTGCTAAACATACACACAGGCACAAAGTTAATATGTGACTAAATCTATGTTCAGTTTAATTCAAGCTGCTGTTAACATGTGTTCACCCTGGACTTTCCCATCATCTGTGAGATGATACAGTGGTTCCACTGGTGGTGGAGGAGCAGGGCGTTCGTAGTCAGGACGAATCACATTCAACAACACCTCATCGTTAGATTTAAGGTCCACTTCATTTTCTTGCTGCTGTTGCTGCTCTTTGACACTGGAAGATGACACTGGAACACAACAGCACATCAGGATCAACACAAACAAGGCAAACAAATCCACAAAAGTATCAGTGATACTGTATCTATTATTTCCTCATTTTCAACAGGTTTCTTTCAAAGGTTATGATGGACTTTTAAAGTGTTATTTTCTACAAATCACAGGAACAAATGTTAATTGAGAGAAATGACAAGCTAAAGTGAGAACAACAGAAACAAACCTGAAAAACCACTATTTATTTATGTAGATGAAAAATGTATTAAATGAAAACAAGCTGTTTGCACAGTATTTACTACTGCACTGTCCCAAACAAAATGTTTAGTTGACATGGAAAGCAGCAGGCTCACTGAACAGGCGATAAGTTCAACACACATACCCAGTGGCTGAGGTCGCAGTGTGCCTGTTGCTCTGGCGACTTCCTCCAGAGTTGGCAGTTCAAACGGCTCGTCCTCAGCAGGCTGCTCCTTGAGAACAGGAGGTGGGGGGGCTACAAAGCAGAATACACGTGTTCATCTGTATCAACAACCTTGCCCCCCCAAATTAAAACATTCAGTTAAATAACATGAAGCATAATAAGCATAAATGTAGAAAGCTTCATCTATGCCCATGCATTGCATTTCTGACAAATTTAACATTTAAATAAAATGTCAGCCCTGACTGTTTATTCTGATTAGTGGTGCCTTATGCACAGCAGAGGTGCTGGGTACATGTACAAACTAATCTCTGTCTACACATTTCCACTGTTGTCCCTGACCAGTAGCACCATAGGCTTCTAAGCTATTAATCTTATGTGCAGTGCTGGTAAAGGCTAGCTTTATAGTGAACTGCATGCAACAGCTTGAATTAGCAACATACTGAACTGACTGAATCAGTGCTAAAGAGTCGGGCTGCAGATATAGCTCGCTGGCTGTTGTATGTACTGAACAGCCTTTGAACGGTAATGAGACCAAAAAATCTAATAAACTACACAGTCAGTGATTACAAATCTATGAACTGGGCTGAAGGAAGTGATTTAAAACAGTTAAGTGATTTCAGAAAGAAAACTGTTCATGTTGGTTTCCAATATGTACCATCTCATTTGTAATTTGGCACAGTAGTTGACATGTATTATTATTTTTATCTCTTATAAACAGGCAAATTAAACACTCCTTAAGTGTGTATGCAGGTCACTCCGTATTACCTCGTCCTTTGCAGTCAATGGCCCAGTGTCCGGTCCCTCCACACTTGTAGCAGGTGTCACCCTGCCGACTGAGCCCCCTTCCGAAGCCTCCTCTCCTTCCTCTACCAAAATAACCACCACCTCCTCCAAAGCGTTCACCTTTTAGCTGGAACTTCTGCATGGATAACTGAAACACCCACCACAGATTTACGACACCACTGAAATACATAATTACAGACACTTTTGTTACTCTGGACACATCTGGTCTTAAGATTTCTGGGACAACGACACAAATGTATTCTTTCTTCACAAGGACACAAGGACAAGGTGACAGATTTTATTTGTATATTGTATAGTGTATGGCTTCTTTTCAGTCAGCAATTTAAACAAGTTGATTTAACTAATTTGTACATTTTAAAATTTTGTTCAACTTTTGCTTAACCTCATTTTGTTTACTGAGAGACCGGGCAAGAAATCCAGTTTTAGCTTTAACATTTTCATTCTAAGACAACTTATGAACACACTAGGGATTAGTCCTAAACACATCAGTAAGACAATCCTGCATCCACACACAAACATGCACAAAAGGCACCTGTTTGCGTAGAGCAACCCCTCTCAGTGCGTATCCTTTGACATGAGATCTTTTCTTCAGATTTATCTTTACAAAGTTTCCCTCTGCGCCTTTCTTGCTTCTGTCAAATTAAAAAAGGAATTTTACACAGGCTACAAATAAAGATCCTAAAATACAATTCTGCAGCCCAAGGACATCTTTAGTCTTACCTGGCTCTGACATGCTCAGTGTGATACATTCTCTTAGATACAAATTCCTCTTGTATTTCTCCTAACAAGTTTTCCTTGGGCACCTTGACAGAAATAATGGTATTAATTAATAATATTAATAATCTTCACTTAACATGTTTGCATAAAATAACATGAAATAGAATATAGTATGCATTGCATTAGACAGGTGTAAATTTAACTGCTTACCTTTTGAGGTGTCTTGGTTCCTTTCTCCTCTTCTCCTCCAATGTCATCTCCATTTTTTTTGGCTTTCCTGTTCTTCACTCCCTCCTGAGCTGGGCTGTCATTTACATCACAGCTTCCCTCTTTCTTTTTCCCATTCCTCCTCTTCTTTGTTGCTCCTCCCTCCTCTGGCATCTCTCCCTCTCTCTGCCTCTTCCTCCCTCTCTTCTTTGTACTTTTGGACTTGGGACTAGTCTCACCATCATCTCCTGCCATCAGCCCTCTTTCCATTTCCTCACTTCCCCTCCTTTTCTCTTTTTCTTCCCATCCTCCTTTACTTTTTCTAGTGGGCTGTTGAGCAAGTATACTATTGCTGCCCGGTTTGTCACTAGTAATGCTCTTAAAAACTTCATCTCGTTCCATGTCTACTGCCCTGTCTACTATTTTTTCATTTCCTACTCTTTCATCTCCTTTTTCTTCTGCTTCTCTTCCCTTTTCTCTCTCTCCTCTTTTCTCCACTTCTATCTCCTGGTTACCTCCTCCAGGCCTCTCCTCTGCCCCCATCTCTCCAAACACCTGACACCTCTCTAGCCACTTCCTGTCAACAAAACTCAGCCTGTTGGCAAGAGATGGCCTTCCTCCAATTCCTTTAGCTCCTATTCCTCCTCTGAGAAACTGTGGGCTTCCTCTCAAGCCAACCAAAGTTCCAACACCTGCAGAATCACTACCCTGTTGTAGAGTTCCTGATGGTTCACCATTTCCTTTCATGCCTCCTGAAGCTGCCATACTTTCATTGAACTTTCTTGTGGCTCCTACATTTCCTCCTGAATTTCCTACACTATGTGTAGCAGATAACGATGACAAGAAGGTAGATCTGGCTGGAGAGGGAGTTAAATCGGCAGCATTGTTAAACTGTTTGCTAAAACTTTTACTAATATCATCACCACTATTATTACTACTACTGCAACTATTAGCATCTGCAGGTTCATTACTAGACTCGCTGACAAGTTTAAAAGGTTCAAACGGTTCTTCTGGCTCCACCGAATGGATCGTCTTCAAAGCCACAGACCCCAAGCAAGTCTTAACACTTCTGTAAACAAATACAGAGTTACAAGGAAAGCTCACACAAAGCATCTGTAGGCTGTTACTGGTAAATGTAGACAAAGATTTATATGGCTGTCCGACTTAATAAATAAAACAATAAAAATCCTATATCTATTTCTTGTACTTCACCTGATATGCACCTGCAATATTCAACAAAATAACTGGTATATAATTAATGCTGAATAATGCAATCATAATATGCACCTGCCATCAATATACTGTATTTTCTTCAATTTACAGCAATTACCTTGGTGAGGAGGGGCTTGCTTCAGGGTATGTGGATGTAGTGTTGGCCATGGCAGCTGCAGCAACAGCTCCAGGTGTCTCTCCATCTTTTAAGATGTTTAGGGGCAATCGTTTGGGAAGGGCTGATTTCTTCAGTGAGACAGATCTCTCCTGGAATAACAAAAGTTAATCACAAAGCAATCATCATTATTGTGACCAGTATATCAGTTCATTCCTGCATGATAATTTGGCAAACACATTTAAGGGATGGGAGTTTAAGGTTCTTCTCTCTTTTACCATAATAGGTGCGATCAGTTTTTTTTTTAAATGTGCCTCACCTTACTGAATGTAGCCAGGTTGTTTTTAAGCTTCAGGCCGTAATACTGGGCAGAGGCCTTTAGACTGTCTCGGTCCTGGGATGTCAGTCTGGAAGAAGATGCTGGCAGTGAACTGCGATTCAGATGAGAACCCCAACAGTCTGATTCCTAAATAGACAGGCAGCACAAAGACAAAAACAGAAAACAATAGAATAGACTGGCTAAAAGAAAGATGGATGATAAAGGGTAAAACAGTGTTAGACAATAACAAAGAAAATAAGGGGGTCTCATTCAGAACCACGGGTAGGTCTGCTATAATTCAGACACATAAGACTGTTGTTGAAATCCAGCACAAGGCTTGTTGTCTACTAGAACTTGTCTGACAAAGTCATGGATACTTTCTCCTGTACCTTTTCTGCCGTGTTGACCTCAGCTGTAGATTTTGACTGCTGAGCATGACCGCTGGCTGCATCACTGCTGCTGTTCTCTTTGGCCTGTTTCAGACTGCGGTACTCTTTATACAGCTCTGGAAAAAAACACACAAAGTGATTTTCGCCTGTCCCTGAACAGATAATTTAACGTTATGCTGCAGATGGACTAGATTTTTTTTTTTCCAATACTTTATTGAGGCATATGACAGTAGTTATACATAAGTAAATAGACCGGAAACAAGAGGACTATAACATAAAATAAAGAACATAAAAACAAGAACAACATCGAAGTAGACAATGTGAACAGGGGGTGACTTAATGGGTTAAGTTAAGTAAAAACATTCAGGGAAGTACATATATTACAAATTTTGATAGCTTTTTTATTTTCACTCTTCAGGATGGAGGAGAAATAATTTTTAATTTCACATAACAGGGCAGGGAAGAAGGGTTTAGATTTAGAGAATTTGCATTTGTGAATATAAAATTTTGCCATGAGTAGAATAAAGTTAATTAAATGTAGTTTGTCACTTTCCTTTCTATTATTGTTATACAGACCAAATAAAACATGTTCCCATTTCACAGCAAGGGGATAATGAATTTTGGAGGTGATGAATATAGAGACATTCTGCCATAAATCATAACAAAATGGACAATCCCAAAATAAATGAACAGTAGTTTCTTCTGAGGAATTACAGAAAACACACGATGTATTAATAGACATATTAAATCTTGTAAGATAATGAGCAGATGGGTAAAATCTGTGAATTAACTTAAAGGAGACCTCTCTTATTTTATACTTAGTACTATACATCAGATAATGGTCTAGCCAGTTAGCTAACGCCGTCTGTAACCAGACTGAGGCCAAGAGCCGACGATTAAAAATGTCAGTATAACTAGTTTGTTCTTCTCAGAAGATGATTTAGTTAGTTGACAGTTTTGTTTAGCTCACCGGCTGTTTGGCCTGTAGCAATATCTTAGAAAGGCTAGTTGAGATTCGTTACCGTAGTTGTATACAAAACGTTACATCGTGGTCAGAAGTGGCTCATCTTTTGCTTTTTGGTGTTGCTGTTTCTCATTATGTTTGGTAATACAGCTACTGTGGTGCCTGCGATACCACTAGTGAGTAAT
>NW_018127914.1:2322373-2360630 GCF_001952655.1 Monopterus albus
TTTTTCTCCCTCTGTGGCCCTAATATTCTATCATTTTATATATAGCCTTATAGTCTATGGGAAACTGTAAATTATCTAATGATAGCAACATCATCTAAAAGTCATCATTTATCCAAAATGATTGAAATTAATGATCACAAACGTTTAAACAATGACAGTGGGTCTAATTATATGTGATAACAATGTATAGTGTGCAGTGAAATAACTATTGGTTTCCGTTTGTGGTGACTGCTGACTGACATAAGGGATGAGATTAAATAAATCCTGGAACTTAGCCTGGTCTGGAGCAGGCTAGCTCCACAGAATAAATCTCCATGGTAATTTATACCATAACATCCTACCGCCATCTAATCCAGCTTTAGTGCAACCGGATCACGGATAAATTGAGCCAGGATCACCAAGATATCCCGGCTTAATCTCTTATCCTAGTTTTGTGCAATAGACCCCAGGAGGCAGTGTATAATGTTTACTAGAGAGGGTAAATCATAGCACAAAGGCTAAGACTAGCAGTGAGGATAGACTTTATTTTACATTTTTATTGATGAGACACTTCATTTCAGCTGGGAAACCTCATGGAAGTATGCACCAAGCATCTTGATTCCCTGAATATAGTTGGATCTGGAAATGGAGAAATAAAAAAGTGAGGCATCTGTTTAACTGGTGAACAGTTGGTTTAATTACAAGCTGTAATACAAAGTTCATTGTAAAGATCTTAAACTAGAGCTGATAGATAATAACCTAAAGCTTTAAAAAAATGTTTTCCTTAGTATCATCCAATTATTCCTTATTCCAGTAACCAAATTTTGAAATCCACTGAGAAGCTTTTTGAACACTGAAAATTTCCCCTCTCTTCTTAATCACAGCGATTCACGTACAAAAAGAAATGAAACCATGTTCTGTGACATACCTGTTGATCTTCTCATTCTGGGAGTGAGCTCCATCATCACTGGATCCAATAGGAAGCAGCATGACATTACGCCCTGTGGCCTCCTGGAAGGTGAGTGTGACGGGGATGCTTCCACCCTCACGGGTCAGATCAGGCTCTACACCAAAGACTATGGCACAGCAAGGAGGACAGACAAAGGAAATAGTGAATCTGAGCAAAACATGTCAAATGAGAAAAAAAAAAATATGAAGGATGGGTTGTATCAAAAATACAATATTCCTCCATATCCATTAGCTATCTGCTAAACAAAGATCAGATGGAGTAATGGAGCAGTATGTTTTGAGTGAACTGATTCTTTAATCTTATACACTTCTATGAAACTTGTGTCACTCAGTGGTTGTACCTGTTTTCATGGCCTTTCGACCAGCCATGTAGTGTGGGTGGTTGAAGTCAGAGACCCAGGCCCTGGCTCCATGGCCCATGGACACTTCCAGTTTGTTGGGGCTTCCCAGTTCAGCAAATGTCTTCTGCAGGTGGTTGATAACCTTGACAATAAGGAAGAGAAATACTAGTAAACTCAAAGCACTAAGGATGGGTGAAGATTTTATTGTCTGTGAGAACAAATGTTAGATATTTAATATCTAAACAGTCCCATAGTTAGATTTTTGTCATTACAAGACTCTAGTGGCTGGCAAAGAAATCATGTTTTAAAATTCACTGACTTAGACTTTTTCTACACCACCACCAGTGTTCTAGTCACATGAATGCTACCAGATGCTTAATCTGGTGGACTGATTGTGTCTGTATTAGACACAATCAGTCTTAGGTATTTCATGGTTTACCTGCTTCTCCACAACTTTGGGGTCCATGTCAGGAACAAGGCGGATGGAGAACTTGCCAATGACCTTGCGTGGGATAACGGTCTTGGCTCCTGCTTCAGAGAAAGCCCCCTCAATTCCATGAAGAGATAGAGAAGGGTACCTCCAGCGGTGCATTAGGATTTGCTCCTACAGGGGAAAATGTAGAACAATACACTATAAATAAGAATGAATTACCATTAAGTAACTCAGGGTAATGAAGCAGTTTTTATTTTATTTAACACTGAGATGTCAGTTCCTTGCCTTGCTCTCATGCAGCAGCTGTCCACATCCGACATCTTTACAGTACTCATCCAAGTCAAACTCTATCTTCTCATACAATTTTTTCTCCTCTTCTGTCAGAGGGGCCACGTCATCATATATCCCGGGAATTAAGATCTTCCCCTTCCTGCCTACCAGAGAGCCTGTTTTGGAAGTAACATGCACAAGATTCAAAGTCTTATGATTCAAAAAGAGACTGCACTCTGTCTCAAAATGCTGCTCAATCAGTAGCTTCACTTGCCCATAAGTGCTATAAGGTCAGTCATAGCTTCATGGACAGAGCCGCCAAACACCCCTGAGTGCAGGTCCTTGTCACAACACTCCACCTTTAAATTTAGAAATAAACAATCATTTCAGTGTGTTGCATCAAAACAATGTCACATAAAAGAAGGAAATAAACCTGTGTTATGCTGAAACCCTACATTTCAGTAGGATTAGGGGGCTTTTTTGGTCATAGTTTAACTAATAATGTAAACAGCACTACAATCAGATACTACCTGGATGCAGAAGTAGCAGATTCCTCTCAGACCATAGGTGATGCAGGGTTTAGTCTTGCCCAGCCAGTAGTTGTCAGAGATGCAGACATAGTCCACATCTTTAAAGAAGGTGTCTTTTCGAGAAAAGACCAGCTCATCCAGGCCCTCAGATCCAGACTCCTCCATACCCTCGAAGCAGAATTTGATGTTGATGGGAAGCTCCTGCAACGTGAAGAGAAATAAGGAGAAAGATGAAACTCCTGTTAGAACCTCCATATACTGTACTGTATATCATCATCAGGTATCACTGTGCACAACAACAGGTCAGATGAAAGGCCTTTGTTTAAGCTTAGGGTCATCATGAAACTGTACAAATAACTGTTTGTTTGATGCATGACACACCAATGTGGAAGTCTCTAGCACATATTTCACTTTTCATTGACAACCTGACTTTACCTGCTGGATCTTCTGATAGGCCTCAATGCAGTTAAACCAGGCCAACACCGGACCCTTGTCATCAGTGGAACCTCTTCCATAGAGCTTACCTGCAAAAAGAGAAGTGTTTTAGTTAAAAGTCAAGGAACTTTTCCACAGGTTGAAAAGTTCGAATGCAGGTCTACGGTCAAATGGAGAGTAAAACATGGCATAAGCAAGAATAGAGCTGAACAGACAGGAATGAGACAAGAGGAAGTGAATGTGGTACTGTCAGTCAGATGACTATAAACAGACAATACACTGCATGAAAAATCCAACAAACCACGAAAGGAAGGAGGAAAATAATCTCCAACAGCTGACAGCCTACTAATGCCAATGTCATCAGAAATTAACTGCAAATACAGTACATGTCTTAATAATGCATTCTGCATTGCTTAACAATTCACAAACCACTGCCAGAGTTAAAAATTATTTCAGTGCAGCATTTGCATTATTATGTCTAATGCAGCAAAGGCAACAACTCAGGAAGGCTGTGACAGCTTAATGATGCAAAAACAAAAACGATTTTGTGGGTAAATAATAAATATGGAGAAGTATATGCAAAAATAAATAATGTCTGTTGTCATGGAATTATTTACTACTTTTAAATGTTTCATTTGAGGGCTCTTGTATTGTGAAATGGTGAATCTGCTTGATGAGGTCTGCAGATTAGAGCTGATAAAGAACACGGCTCTACCATAAAATAGGTTCTAAATGGGCTGGACTTTGGAATTAAGCATTTAACTCTGATATAAACAGACAGGACTGATAAAAGTTCAAAGAGCACTTAATCACAAAGTTACATTTAAGAAAGGATGATTAAACAATTTCTATGCCCATCAAAGGAGTTTGGTGTCAATGTTTTGTGAAACTGAGGTGAGTGTGACACACAGGCAAACTTTGGTTCTGTTAAATTACCAGTTTAATTTTATTCCGTAGCCTGGTCACTGCTCAGTTCAACTACATTTTGTTAACTGTCCCTTTTGTTTCTTACATCAGAGCTTATTTTACTGAGATTTGATACTACAGGTTTGCAAAGTTGAAAATGAAAGTGGTGTAATAATTACGAACAAGAGGTAATGCATGCCCCAAAAGCATTCCAGTGCTCCTCCAGTTTCACTTTGAATGTTCTAGATTATTTGGAAACTGCTGCAGAGTTACTTTGTAAACTATGTAACGCAAAATGAAACCAAACAAGTTTTTACCATCTCTCTCCGCTAGAACGAAAGGTTCTGTATCCCAACCGTCATCGAGATTTGCTGGCTGGACATCAAGGTGACCGTAGATGCACACGGTTTTCTTGCCTGGGTTCGACCCCAGATGTCCCAGGACAATAGGAGGTAGGGGGATCTCCTCTCCAGAGGGAAGCTGCATGAACATAATGTACAATATAATGACTACATATGCAATAGCTGATGGATCAAAGGCAGCATGATCCTCCAAATACAGGTTAAACAGAAAAATCAATGAAAAAGTTGCCCATTACTCATTATGACATATACAGTAAGTTAACTAGCAATACAAGTAAGAAATTAGAGACTTTTTTAACAAATATCACACGGTCTGACCTTCTGTTTGCCGATGTCCACCATCTCCACTGTGCCCCCAAGCCTCTCAATGTCCTTGGCTGCCATCTCCATCATCTTCTTGATCTCCCCACGCTTCTCTGGCCAAGCAGACACACTCGGAACACCCACCCATTCTGCTAGGCGCTGGGATACAAAGATAACTCTGACAAATCCAAATGTCTTTGTAGAAAGAAATTCTTGATAAAATGATATAGTGCTATGTTATGTATTTGCAAAACTTTTCAAATAATTGTTTAATCTGTTTGACCTTTGTAAAAAGGACCCATGCACATGAAATGCTTGTGAGTAGATGCAGAGACTCACAACAACAGGAAGTCATGCAGATACCTACTGAGATCACTAAACTGTCGAGAATTCTCTGGCCAAGAATAGTGTGTGAGTGTAAGGTCTGATTGCCTTGGCTTCAGATTATCAACATTTATCAACATATGAAATTCTAGGATTGACATTATAATCTGCATTAGCAAATATATTTACATGTTTATTTTAGTATCATATGCCTTATAATCTACTTTTGTTTTAACCAGTTCACTTGTCTTTAAGAATATAGGAGACATGTGTAAGGCTGTAAGAGTAGACAGGAAACCACATACAGGAAGTAGACCACGGTCCTAAATCTGCAGACAACAACTACAGTAAATCACATGATACGCCGCACGCTGCATCAAATTGGTCTGCAAGGCTGTCGTCCCAGAAGGAAGCCTCTTCTAAAGATGATGCACAAGAAAGCCCGCAGACTAAGGATATGGATTTCTGGAACCATGTCCTGTGGTCCGATGAGACCAAGATAAACTTATTTGGTTCAGATGGTGTCAAGTGTGTGTGGCAGCAACCAGGTGAGGAGTACAAAGACAAGTGTATCTTGCCTACAGTCAAGTATGGTGGTGGGAATGTCATGGTCTGGGGCTGCATGAGTGCTGCCGGCACTGGGGAGCTACAGTTCATTGAGGGAACCATGAATGCCAACATGTACTGTGACATACTGAAGCAGAGCATGATTCCTTCCCTTTGGAGACTGGGTCGCAGGGCAGTATTCCAACACGATAACGACCCCAAACACACCTCCAAAATGACCACTGCCTTGTTAAAGAAGCTAAGGGTAAAGGTGATGGACTGGCCAAGCATGTCTCCAGACCTAAACCCTATTGAGCATCTGTGGGGCATCCTGAAACGGAAGGTGGAGGTGCGCAAGGTCTCTAACATCCACCAGCTCCGTGACGTCATCATGGAGGAGTGGAAGAGGATTCCAGTGGCAACCTGTGAAGCTCTGGTGAACTCTATGCCCAAGAGGGTTAAGGCAGTGCTGGAAAATAATGGTGGCCACACAAAATATTGACACTTTGGGCCCCATTTGGCCATTATCACTTAGGGGTGTACTCACTTTTGTTGCCAGCAAGGAGACATGTGTAAGGCTGTAAGAGTAGACAGGAAACCACATACAGGAAGTAGACCACGGTTGCATAGCAACGCTCGAGGTGCTTCCTCTAAAACTGTCTATTGAAAGGTCAGGATATGTTGTACTGAGAATGTCACAGATCAAAATCTGCCTGGCGACAAGATCACCAAATGAGGGGTCAGAACGAGGTCAAGAAACCAACCAAGGAACGAGGATGAAGGACAACGCGGATGACGTCAGATCATTTGCATGACTCTTATTATAAATTCTCTATGCAGAGGAAACTTGTCATTCCGGCTTCCTGCAGCAGCTATGCACTATACTTCTGTGTGATAGGGCTTCAGAAAGAGACGGAATCCAGAGCTCTGTATTGCTTTTCTTGAATAATTTTTCTTAAATAATAAATATCTCAAAGGACAGATTTGTCTTTGAGCATTCTTCATAAAAGGACACGCAGGACTGGTTTAGTCCAACATCTTCTAGAAAACAGTATGGGTGTTTCATACAACATGAGTATGCTTCAGGATTTTTATGCTCACACTCTGTTTGCAGCAAGACTGTGTGTGTTACATTTAATGTCTCTACAAACTAAACTGATTTGTGGTTTCACTGGTTGTATATTTATGCCGTTTGACACACTAACTCCAGCTCACTCAAAGTTAATGAGTAACATTTCACTCAGTATTAAAACCAAACATCACACTTTCATCAGGTTTAGACAGCTGCAGTCTAATCATCACATAACAGCAAAAAGTCCTACAAGGTGTAACCTAAGATTTAAGAATAATATTAAAACCTCAACAGTGGTCTTACCTGCACATACAAATCCTGGTGTTCATCCACATACTTGAAAAGCGCTGAGAGGTGAGCCATCTTTTCCAGCAATGAGAGGAGCTGAGAGTTTAACAGGCAGAATGGTGTGTGAGTATCTTATAAAAGTACAAAGCCCACGCCCTCCTGCTGACTATTGCTCCTCTGTCATGCACATTAGTGGTGGAAGTGCCAGAACAGCAAGTTTCATATCAGGAAGTTAGGTTGGTGAACTTTGTGTACCACTATTACTGCACCTGACTGGCCTGTTACTTTCCTCAACTTGTAGTCTTCATATTGCAGTTTTTTAATCAACACCACAATGAGTAATTTTCAAAAACAAAACACTAATTAACAAGTGGTTTATATGAGCATTTACTGATTAACTTTATTACCCAACATAAGAAAATAAGCTCTGAAGAATAGCACTATTTACATGAATACAAGTGAGACAAACAGACTATACAAATATGTAAATGATATGTTACAAGTTATTATACACATAGTTCTGTTAAGGGAACAGTATTTGTTGACATGTTTCATGCTGGGAGGTTTTGTATACTATGCCATTAGATGCTCACTCAATAAAAGGGACAAAATCTCAAGTATGGACAAAACAGATGAATCATCTGGAATAATTTTAAGCTCAAAACATTTTTTAAAGAAAGATCTGTCAAGCAGTCATAAGGTTTTTGCTCAGTTTTGAAGCTGTTCTGTAACGCTATGTATTTCACTCTTGGGTTTAATTTAAAGTCCCATCCATGTAAAGATAGACATTGCAAATTAGCTTCGGCTATAAAAGCTGTATGTCATAACGGTTCATGCTATATACATGTGCCTATGTAAATAAACATTAAAATAAAGTTTAATTTTAGCTGTATTGGATTTATCATTTAATTTTGGTCCTACACTTTATGGATAGAAAACGGAAATATATATGTACCTATGTAAATAAACATATTAGCTTCGGCTATATAAGCTGTATGTCATACCGGTTCATGCTATATATATGTACCTATGTAAATAAACATATTAGCTTCGGCTATATAAGCTGTATGTCATACCGGTTCATGCTATATATATTAAAATAAAGTTTAATTTTAGCTGTATTGGATTTATCATTTAATTTTGGTCCTACACTTTATGGATAGAAAACGGAAAGCAGCGTATACTGGTAAATTAGCCTATATCAGGTAAGTATGAGAGCTGTTAGCCTGCTGTAAGCTTACTTTCTATTTATTCCCGTGGTGTCCACATGTGTCTCCTCTCACCTCATAGACTCCTGGGTTTATTATTTACGGTCAGCTCTGCCTGCTCAAAGACAACTCAAGTAAAACGTCCAAAACATTTGCTTTACAAAAATCAGGGGGAAGCAAAGTAACCAAAAGTGACCGCATTCATAGCGCAAAGAATTGTGGGTCAGCGTCAAACTCTTAGTCACGTTCGTTCATATGCTCCAGAGGAGATTTGTCCTCTTAGGAAGATTAATCAATAAACTATGCCAGCAAGTAGGGCGCTAATATGTGGCACACATTACAATAAGTACTGTACTAAAAACGTACAATTCCGAGGTACCTGTACGTTAGAGTATTCTATTTTCCGCTATACAGCCCGAATCCACTGCATTTCAAAGGGTTACCGTTCGATTCCAAACCTCGTGATGAAGTGAAATCCGCCTCCCTGCAGAGGTGCTATTTTAATCTGAACTGAGCCTTCACCCTAACCAGCCAGTCCTTGTTTAACCCGTTTACGTCTGACCGTTTACGTCTGCCTATTCCTGAGACTTACGTGTCTTCACGTTATAGCCTATTTGACAACTTAACCCTTATGTTGTGTTCATTTCATGTTAAACAAAATTGTGTTTCCGGTCAAAAATGACCGTTCCATTAAGACTCATCATAAAAAAGTGTAATAATACATATATTATCACTATTTGTTGTGTTAGAATTTTTTATCAACTTAAGTTTTTGTGAACATTAGAAAACTTAATGTACTTTAATTGACTGGAGTTTATCTGGTCGTCTTGGAGTTTAGCTCTCTGTCTTATTTTTTAAGACAGGAGCTAAATGCTTAAAATCAAGTTTCTAAAATGAGATTAGACACTGAAAAAAATCTAACCAGAAGAAAGTATTAATTTGAGTGGACATTCCAAAGGAAATTACCAAGGACATTTGGTAACTGGTAAATTGCTGGTAAATTAGTTTTTGGATCTGTACACACCACTCAAAATCAAAAGACTCATGTATGCTTTGATGTCTGTCTGGGTTACCTCCTTACAGTTTTTACAAATCCGTTTCCCCTCCAAGTTGGTCATGTTTACCACTATGGTTTTGATGGACTCAGTCAGGAACAGTTCGAAGTGGGATTTGATGCCATCAATCCAGGATATAGCATATTTTGTAGGTCCTGGAGTCATCCTGATGACATTTTCAGATGAAAGCCTACTTGGATTCTCAGGTGGGGATGAAGACCAGGATAACTTCCCATTCTTTGACTTGAATGTGACAGCAGCCTCAGCATGGCCATCCTCTTCATCACTGAATCCTCCTCATCAGTTATTTCTTGTCATCTTCATCTTCTGACACTTCCTCCTCTAATACATCCTCACTGTCAGTTTCTGGCCTCTCTCCTCGTCGCCAGTGTGGTGGTCAAGAGCCTCACTTACGGTATATCAACCTGCCATGGTGCTGCCACACAATGAACTGTGAGCAAGGCCCCCCAAAAAGCCTTATATACTAAAGCTATGAGAAAAGTTCAGTGTTATTGAAACAACATTGCAACTGCCTGTGAGAACTGCCAACACAGGTGTTGTTCACGTGGGAGAGACTCTACTGGGCAAAGGTTCCCATAGTGGTTGCCAGGGAACCAAGGTGTGTCCATCTGACAAATGAGGATGTATTGTACCTGAGCTCAGTTTCTTACACTAATTGTCTCCCCCATTTATTTCTAATGACCGGTCATTTTTGACCAGGAACACCAAGAGTGTACAAAAGTTGAATAAAGCAAACAAAATTGTATGCAAATTGATACTGATATTTTTGTACTGAAATCCTCTTTGTGGACAAAGTCATGGAATCTAAGGTCAGTCTGATCAAATTAACTACATTTTTCAGAGATAAAATATTTTAAAATGGTCAAATTTGACCAGAACACAACACAAGGGTTAAGTTATATTCAAATAACACAAAATAAAATCAGTAATTGTGTAGCCTACTATTAATCACAAGGGGAAATTTATAAGATACCCAGAATCCTATGAGGTCAAAATTAACCTTTAGCCAGATGCAACATTCTACTGACAATAATATAGGCCTATTAGTTTATTACCAGGAAATACATGATGTACTGTTTACATTCTGTTTGCACATGCATAATTGCACGACGACTGTTGACTGCTGCACATGCTGCTCCCATGCAGCATACATTGTTATATTCTTGTATTATTTTTTTTTTTACTATATTGCTGCATCTGCGCTGCTTAAAGTGCCTTAGATTTTGTGTTATCTACTTTATATTTCACTTGTATTTTGTGGCATTCATGTGGATGGCAAAGTAAGAATTTCATTGTACAGGGAAACACGTTTCCTAACGGTGCATATGACAAAAACACTTTCAACTATTATGAAATGGGCCTTTCCACAAAATGAGCCTAGCCTATCTGATGTCAATAGATTGTATATTTACTAAAATTTTGAATGCAGAGCTGTGGCTATATTTGAGTAAAAGAACCATTCCCCCATTGGATTTTTTTTACTCAAACTTCATTTTGCACCCTTCTCACAGATAAGGTGATAAGAAATAAGCGTCTGGAAACCTACAATCTGCTGGCAGTGAATAATCGACTCAATGGATTTCCCCCAGAGCATGCACCTATTTGAGGTCAGTGGGTATGCCACATGTGATGTTAACGAGCAGATTAACCACCCATGTTATTGTTGGTGCAACACTACCTGTTGGGAATGTGGTCACCTGTAACACAAGGGATTTGTGTGGGAAGACACAAATGATCAATGGTTGGATTTACCAACCTTGATGTTTCCACTGCTCAGTGGAACATAAGTAAAAGTAGAAACACTGCATGCCTAATAGTTCCTACAAAGACTTAAGGATTAAATACTATGCATGCCTTATGCTAGTTAAGATGGTGTTTCTCAAGTACCCACTTTGTTTAGAGTTGAATCTTTTCATTGATACACATTTACCTGTGGAGGAGAAACTCAGATTAATGCTGTTGCAGTTTGTCATGCTGTCCACTTTCATATTCTGACTTGAACGTCAGGTAGGTTTGAGGTATTGTAGCTTAGTGTCAATGTTTGTGTTGTCAGAGGTTCCAGATCTTGTGCAAGAGTGCACCCCCCTCAGTGCAGTTCCTGTTTAAAACAATTTATGTAGCACCCCCTCACCCCCAGTGGTTGTGGTTAAGAGAAACAAATTGACAGCACCAGCAAAAGGAGCTGTGCAGGTACAAAGTGTCTTGTTTTCAGGAGGCAACTCAGGTTTTGTTCTGAAATGGATTGAGTTGTGATGGTGTAAAGAAACTAGAACATCTAGAAGCTGCCATGGGCACTTAAATGATACCCAAGTCATCTTATAGCTTTTAGTGCTTTCCTATGCAGGCCAAGCACACACCTCCACATGTTGACTGAAGCCAAGGACTTTATTAAAGCCATGTTAAGGGACAATGCTGCTCTACCAGAAGTTATGTTAAGGGACAATGCTGCTCTACCAGGGTATTTTGTTCAAAACCTTGAAGTACACATTTGAGTGTTTATATTACTTAACCACTGTAATCCTCAGGCATTACTCTGTTAAGTTTGTCTGAAGTCCGTAAATGAAGACACCTATAGCTTCAGCCAACTTACTTTTCCATTACCCATACACATCCCAGGACAGATTGTCCACAAAGTGACACATCTGGCTTGTCCACTTTGCAACAAGCATCCAATACTGTAATTTGTGGCCACTTGATATTTGTTGTGCACCACCATTAATCATGCATTCCTTAAAGTTTCAGGAACAAGATTTTAGCCAATCCATATTTTCTCAGCCTCACAAAAACTTAAGATAACTCTTGCACCCCAACTTCAGTTTATACTAGCAATAAAACAAACTTTGTTTATTACAAAATTCCATTTATTCTCAGTACATTTCAACAGGTTTTCAAACTGCAAACTCTTATGGTGCCTAGAAGGGAGGGAAAGAAGGATGATTAAACAATTAACCAGTTTTTCTATTTGCAGAGTCAAGACACTCACCTTTCCATCAAAACAGTGCTCTTCACACTTCCTTTCTAGTGGCATACAAATTTCAACAGAACACATGAAATAGATCTGCAGAGGAAGAACAATCATGATAATAATAAAAAAAATCACATTACCAAGAATTAGATCTGATTAGGTTCATTGACTTACTTCTTCATCAAGGTACTGGTTTTGTGTTATATCCATAAACTGGAAGGCTTCAACAGAGAAGCGCCTCTGGCTGCCATTTTGGGAAAAGCCATGGACTTTAAGGATGGCCACAGTTGGATCATAAGGGTTGGCACACCTACAGATGCAAACCATTTGTGTACAAAGGGCAATGATGCATTTAATATGCAAAAAGTGGGTTCAATGATAAAATTCCTACCCTTCATAAATGAGCACCAGTGCATTCTTTGCAGACCGAGGATAAGCTACACAGTAGTGGACAAGTAGTAGTGCATCTGGTGTTGGAGACAGCAGGTTTAGTTCAAGAAACACTTTTGTGCCAAGGAGCAGTCGCAGGGTGTGATGGTTACTGGGCCAGTAACTTGAGAATGTAGCATCTGTTGAATTACAGACAAGTACACCTGAAATTAGACTGCTACTAATGTACAACCTCACTCCAGCAAACTGAACAACCTATTGCATGTTTGACAGTGAATACTTCACCTTTAGCAATTCTCAGCTCAACACCATACAAGCCGTCAGAGATCACAGTTGATGGCAAACTGGAACTTGGTATCTTAACAGTGTAGCCGACGCTGACCAGTGACTGCGGAGCCGCATAAGCTGTTCCGTTTTTGTAATAGCGGCATTCAAACACAAAGCTACAAAACAATGGTTAAATCTGTTCAAGCATTCATGTACAGTAAAGTCTACAACAGAACCATCTACAGAAATAAGTACTGTATGACCCACTCACCTAAGTGGATTAGTTCTTGCAATTATACCATACTTTAGTTTCAGAGCTGGGATAACAGTCTGCACTTCAGTCAGGTATACCACTGTCTCACCAACTTTCTGTAGAGAGGTCAATTTTCCTCCTTAGGTAGTGACTTCAAGTAACACAATATGCCATCTTAAGCACAGCCTCAAAGACCAACATGTTTTTAGAGTGGGTTTTTTCCCCTCCCTCTCTCAACTACAGGAAAGTTGAATGTTTTAAGATCTAGCATCAGAAGTTCATACAATAAAGCCATTAAAATGTAGTCTGGCTGTAGCAGACTTAAAAGTAGTCATCAATTTCAAATGTGCAATGCTGGAATAGTGTGGTTTGGGGTAAGGAAAAGCAACCATCTTACATCAAGAGTGCACCAAGTACCATTTTAACTGGTGTTGTGCTATCAAGAGCACACCAAGTACCATTTTAACTGGTGTTGTGAACCACACTGGTTAAGCAGGAAGCCAACTTACATAAGAATGTGTTCCACATTCTGTGACTTGAAACTTGAAGATGGCAACTTTGTCATTAACAATGACAGGTTTACAGTGTGGCATCCCAGGAGTAACAAGCTTGGTGGTATCCACAGGGACAAAAGCAGAGTTGTATCGAATTGCAAAAACAAAGTGGTGATCATCAGAGCACTCTAAGTGAGAAGACAATGAATAGCATCATTTACCAATTGTCTGGAATATTTGTTTTTAGAAATATTTCAAGTGCCCAGACAGAATTCTTACCATCCAATGGATAGTAACAGGCAGATTCACAGTCATCAAAACAGCATCCCATTGTTTCACAGGCTGAAAATGATATGCCCAATTCACCACAACGCACCCACTCCTCCTTGGAAACTGCACAATCTGAAATCAGTGCAATGCATCATGCATTCAGTCAAGTCTCTCCAGCCATGACAGTTCAGTCCTAGTCAACAGGGAAAGCTCTGGCACCAAGATAGTGCTTTGCTAAACTTGCATCTTTAACATCCTAGATTATGCTCACCTTTCCTTGGTCATAAATTCATGTCATATTGCTGGTGTAATGTCATTTGTTACATGCCTTCCAACATTCTTATATCCACTTCATTTGCTATATTGTTTAACACCAATTTGCACTCACTCCGTGCTTTCAATGGTGGTGATGGAGACACTGATGGCACAGGTAATTTTGAGAGTGAGGGAAAGGCCCGGGGCAGCGGCTCTGGGAAATGGTGAAAGTGAGCAGACAAATGAGTGCCAGTCATTTAATAAGTGTCTGGAATACTTGAGTTATTTTTAGAAATATTTAAAAAGTACCTAGACAATTCTTACCGTTCACTGGATAGTGGCAAGCAGCTGCGCCATGATCAAAACAGCATCCCATCTTTTCACATTCTGAGGCCGATACACCCACATCACCACAACACACCCAGTCCCCCTTTGAGACTGTGCAGTCTGAAAAAGTGCAACACATCATATTCAGTCTCCAACCACAGCAGTTCAGTCCTACTCAAAATGCAACCTTGATTCCAAGAGCAAGGAAGTACTTATCAAGCTTGGTATTAAACATCCTGCACATGTTCTTGTGGTCAAATCCATGGCATTACATCAGCAATATGCCATTTGTTACATACCTCAACATTTTTATATTACCTCTATCACTGTATAGTTTAAAGGCGGTTTGTACTCACTTCGTGAGTGTGATGGCGACAGTGGCAAAGGGGACAGCAAGGGTGATGGACCGTTTTTACATCCCCTGGCATGCAATTGACTACTGGAGCGAGGAAAGGGTCCAGTGCTAAACTCTGAACCTCCCTCACAAGACGCAGTAACAACTTGTGCCTGGCCATTCTCATCAATGTATGACAACCGCAGTTTGTATCCATCAGTCTGAAATTTAAAAACAGCTTTTCCCATTAATCAGCTTCTAGATAGGCAAAACTGCAGATTAGTTACCTTCAGAATTGAATAAAAAAAGTTGGCTCTAAGGAATTTGCTTTTCAGTAACATACATGTTCCACATTGCAGTCACTGAAGGGTATAGTAAAGTTGTTGTTAAAAGGGCCCACATCATACCCACAAGACCCTGGCACATCCATGACAGACATATTCGTCTCACCTGGAGAAGGAAGATAAAATGCTATTAAGTTAACAAGAAATCAGTAAAATTAAGACTTGAAAGTTAGAGTACCTACCCAAAACTTTAACTTCACTTAATTGACCTGTCAGAGTAAACTGGAATTCAGCTTTGCCACAAACCACACCCAGCCCAGACGAACTCAGACCTGTATTGTCGGTACAGCTGCTCGGATGGACAGTTGTAGCTTCAACCTGAAAGCCACGACCACTGACCCAGCTTCTTTGGCCAGAATCTACATTTGCTAGCTCAAAGGCATTATGAGAAAGAGGGTGGACAACATCACTAGTGGCCACGCCATCAACGTCGGCATCACCACCATCATCATAGTCCTCGTACTGATCTGGGAGGCATAGATATAGCAAGTGTCAGATTATGACAGTGTTAAAAAAAAAAAACAAACCTGTAGGTAGAATTTAACTGAGCCACCAAAGTCAATACCGGAGTACTCATTCAAAGAAAAACTGTTTATAGTCTACATGCAAGAAGTGATTAAGTCTCACTGGAGACGTGTCATTCATAAATTTTCCTGATCTAATCCAAATTTTCACAGTAATGCAGAGGTCTATTTATGCTTTTTCTGATTTATGAACTGATTAAGCTACTTATTAAAATGCATGTCAGTTTAAGCATTTGGTTGAAAAAGTTACAAATAACACCTCAAATTAAAAAAAAGATTGTGAGAACAGTGAAGCAAAATTTAAGTTTGCTAAAATTAACCATTAGCTACTGATCTTTCCCGACCCAATAAGGCTTTAGCAACAAGACAGTGTAGCAAGTTGAAAATGCATTATGAATCCAACTTCTCACTTTAAAGTCATAATTTCTTCCTTCAAGAATTACAGAAAATGGCTTTAAAAAAAAAACTACACTTGTTATGAAAGGAGTAGGTTACCTGACACAGGCTCACTAACTAGGTCACCCCACTGCTCTGTCCCATCCAGTTCCCAAAGAGGAGCTTCGTTAACCTCCTCCCAACCACAAACTGAAACCAGCAACAGAGCTGCAGTCAGTACTACCGACAGCCCACCCCTGAGCCCAGCCATGGATCCAAGTGAAGTCCTGACAGGTCTTGCTGAGCACCAGATAAAGGCACAGCCATGTGGTACAAGGACAGTGGAGTTAATTAACTGCACCTGGTAACTTCTAATTAGGGTAATTGAACACACCTATGTAAATGAACAGGACAGGGCTAGACAAAGGAGTAGTTCTATTTCATGTTTCTTGGAAGATGTTTTAAAATAAATGAATTGACCATTTATTCTGTGTTTATGACATCTATTATCTTGAACATCAGTTTTGTTGCCCAAATGCTGACCTCATAAGATACAAATTAGACAACGCTGGCCCATTTTTGAAAAAGTGAAACATTCTTATCCACTCCCTGGCAACTTGAGGTACACCTATACAATGCAGTCAGTACAACAGCTCTGCAGCGCTTTTTATTTCCTGATGAAGGTTATTTGAGCAATTTTTGTTACAGTTTTCCAAGAGGTGTCCGACAGTGTCAATCAAAATTGAACATTATCTTGGGCAGAACTGTTGGTTGAGCCTGTATTTGACTACGTTGGATTTTACAGGTACACCTAGTAAAGCAGTCATTAATTGTGATGGGATGTTATCATCACAAAGTCACACCATGGATGTTCCTTTTTCCAAGTTTAATCAATACAGTATTCAATGTGTTGCATTATATTTTGAAGTGTTTTGTTATAGAAGCTGTTGGACAAAATTCTCAACAACACGGTTCCATCACCCACTAAACCCCCCAAAGAAGAATCAATGCTGTTAAAATGTTTCACACAGATAAGGGTTATCACACAGCTGTTGTGTTGCACTCCTTTATACAGGTACGGTATAGCTTAACTAACAGACTGGTATCCCACTGTTTATGGGATCTCATTGAATTTCCAGCAATTGTTTCATATAAAAATGAAATCTGTAAACTATTATCTTTTCCCCATGTGTTAAAGCAAACAGTGCAGATATTTTACAGACCATCAAGTGATTTTTATTGGGTGTTTATTAAAAGCTGTTGCAGTGTTCACCCTCTTATTTCCAATCTTTTGTGAGATGTGTCAGGTGTGTATGGCCAAAAACAGTATGTCCCATATTTTGAAAAAAAAAATCCTGCACACTAACAAGAGGCTCTTAAGGTGCCAAAAAGGTTTATTTGACAATGATCCTTTGACCAAAACATTCACATTTTTACTCACATCTTAACTTGATTATGTGCATGTGTAATATGTTTTAAAATAAAAATTTCAAAATATTTATTCCATAATTATAGATCATAAATCTAGTGTGCCAAAAGACTTTGTGTATATTTCAAGCACACAAACATCTTGTGTTCAATTGCTGCACCACACATCAAATAAACAGACTCTTCAATAGTCTTTATTAAAACACAATAGATTCTTTCTTTAAATTCTACTTATTTAAAAAAAAACAAAAAACGGGTGCTTCTTTAGTAATGAGACAAACAGAAAATCACTTGTAGGCGTTGGCTTTATGTTTGGGTAAAAAGTTGAAATTCTTTGGCACGGGTCCAAGGAGCATTTCACTGGAGAAGGGAGAAGGTAAAAAGTCAAATATATTAGTTTAACTCTTGAATCTTATTAAACTACGTTCTTCAAAGGGGTGTTCTACTCACCTAATCCTGACCCAGTCCCCAACATTCTGACTGGCCATCAGTGTCTCCAGGTAGTTTCTGCCCATGTAGTACGGTGGTCTCTCATTAATCTTCTGAGGCACTCGCTCCAACAGGCCTACTGGAATATATCTGAGAGAGAAAGAGGAGGAGCGAGAACATCGTCTTGAATCTCTCTCCAACATGCAGAGAAGTATTGAAGCGCACGTTGTTGCTCACCTGCACATGAATGAGAGCCACTCCAGCATGAAGGTGCGTGTCTTCTCCACACCTCGAGTGTCAGAGCCCCAGTGCTCTAGACCGAAGTTGGTGAAGTCCCTGAGGATGTCCAGTCGCTCACTGGATGAAATGTCCCAGTGTCTGCTCTCCTTTATCTCAGTGAAGATCCAGGGCTTAATGAGAGCACCCCTGGACAGAGACAACCAAAGTCATACACGCAACACTGATTTAACATTTTAATCAATTTTCACTTCTATGTGGATTTATTCTCACTTTAGTACAAGCAATAAAGTACAAATGGTACACTGCTGATGTACCACAGCAAGTAAACAGGGGGTGGACAAAATAACAGAAACACCACTTAAAAACAACCAAATCACAATTACACTTTGAAGCTAGACTGAAGGCAACAGAACTGTGTTCATCCTTCCAGTAGAGTTCAGAGACTTTTAGATTCCTAGATGCCTAGGTGCACTGAAGCTGTTCTGGTGGCATACAGTGGCCCTTCTGAGACACTTTACATTGGGATTTTCTTTTATTTGTCACCCATCTGTATGTATACACCTTAAGGCTAAGGACAACCATCTATATGTATAAGGTTTTAGGATTATGATCATTTCCATTTATGAGTTTCAAAGCAATTTAAAGTAACCATTTTGCAATGAGGTAAAACAAACATGTTCTCAAACTTTAGCCACATTAGTCACAGTGAACGGAAGCAAGGAGGAAAGGTGTTTACAAAATGGAGCTTACTGCTAAGTTAAAATATATTTAAAAAAAAGACAGCATGCCAATATGATAGTATTACCGTGAAAGGCTGAGCACCAAACAGATATTTGACTATTCTGTCGATACTGTGTAGTCATTTACTTGACACCAACCTTGCAATCATGATACCAGAAACTCCGGTTTCTTTCGCTTTCATGGCGTCTTCATAGGACAGAATGTCTCCATTACCTGGAGCAACAAAAACAAGTCACCATAGTTCACCCCATCAGTACTTCACTGTTCAACATTACACCATTTTACAACCTTGAGATTACCAAATTGAATCAACTTCTTTGCACATTAAAGAGCTTGTTTTTACCCTATTTAAAGTTAATCTGCTTTATATGTAATTGCAATCTTTAAAAATAAATCCACAGACCAAAAAGTGGGACAGGGCCAGCCAGCTTGGAGCAGGTAGTGATATAGTCCCAGTCAGCTAACTTAGTGTAGCGCTGCTCTCTGGATCGGCCATGCAGCTGTAAGAAAACAACAGCATCAGTGGTGTGGCACCATACGACGTAGCCTCAAAGGAAGAACAAAACAGATCGTGTGTGACTGATTACAAAAACAGGGTATTTGGCAAAATATGACAAAAACAAGAGGGCTTATAGTTACACAACATAAAGGTTTTACAGTTAGTTTTTCACATCGTGCTTCTACTGCTACAAATCTTACTGTGATCATGGAGACTCCCCAGTTTTTCATCTCTGGGATGAGCTTGTGTGCTATGTTGCTCTTCTCCTGAACACCAGTGCGAATCTTGACTGTTAAAGGGACGTCAAGGACCTTCAAGAACAAAAACGCATTTTCAATCAACCTTTAACTTGAAGCTAAAGTTAAATTGTAATACATCCACTGTACATGTAATCCAAGTAAAATAAAAACATTGTTTTGCTTGTACAGTTAACAGCCAACACCATAAGACTGCCAACACTGAAAAAACAAAAGTCGATGCTTTACATTAGTTAAAAAGATCCACACTTACATAGTTCATCCCTTTGACTATCTGCTCGAATTTTCTGGTGCGTGTCATCAAGCCGCAGCCTCCACCCTGATGAGGGTAACCAAACAAACACCATCTGTCACTGTGTCATATTGATGTTTAATATTTCCTGTCCAGGACAATTGTCTGTGCTTTATACACTCAGTCATACAACACAAATTCTCACTCATTACTGTACCATGTTAGTTAATCTTTACTGGACCCCTTTATCTACCTGCATGCTTATCCTTTTTGTTTACTGATTCTGTCTCAACCACTGTAGAAAGATATGGTTTTATTGCCTGTGGGGAGATTCTGAAGCTAATCCAAGGTGCTGATTTTAACACTCAAGGTGGGTCCCAATTTAACCACAAAGGACACATAAAGGTTTTGAAAAAGTAATTAATAAATGTGTGAAAAGCTGCTACAATTGACAATGCAAAATGTAAAGAAGTGAAAACCACAGTAGAGCTTCCCTTTAATCTGAATGGGACTACTTGTTTTGAACAGGTGTTTACCTTCTTGTAGACGAGGTCAATGGGGCATCCACAGTTGATGTCTACAAAGTCGACGTCAGTGTTGTTGTTGATGAGCTCTGCGCACCTCGTCATGGTGTCAGGGAAGCAGCCCTCCACCTGGAGACACAATTCGGACTTCAGAACTGAGGCCTTCTTCACTCACACACTAAACCCCCCTCTGTTCTCAGAGAAACAGACATTGCCAAAATCCACAAGTCATGTTTACAGCAACAACATAAATACTTACTCAATAACTCTGAGGTGTTCTGAGGAGTATTAACACATTATGACTTCTATGACAACCTCACCTGGACGCCAAAAAGATCTTCACTTTCATGTCTCTTCAGGAGTGCCCATTCTGACTGCTGTCCCTGCAGCAGGTTTGTACACATGGCCATCTCCCCACAGGTAATGTCTGCACCAAAGCGCTTGCAAGTACGACGGAAAGGCAGATTGCCACACTGAGGTGAGGAAAGAAGGCAAAATATTTAGTCCAAATGCTCATTTATGGGCCAGTATTTATTATAACTAGATTCAAATTTAAAATAAACTCTTGTCCTCAATGACAACAAATCTGATTTGTTTGATCAAGAACACATCAAGCTTTAGTACTTGTTTCAGTTTGATAGTACAGTACTTACAGTTGTTAGAGGAGCAAGGTAGAGCTTGTCTCTAAAGTCCACCTTAAACACAGTAACACAAAACGTACTCCTTATCCATTAACACACATTACTAGTGCAGAGATTTCATTTGTGCAAAGGCCCTCCTAAGTATTTATTGAGATCAGTTGGCTTTTATTAATGTGCACATTAATAAGTAAAGTTACTGCATGATATTTGTTGTGATATTTAAAATTATTTTACAAACTACTTCAATTTTGGATGAAAGATGGTTGGCAGAGATATACCTGTTTCTTTTCACTGGGGCACAACTTGATGATGTCCACATCAGTCAGCGGACCAACAGTCTTCACTGGAGGCTGTTTATCTGGGCTCCTCTGCAGCTTGTCATAAAGCAACCATGTCAAATACTTTCAACCAAAGCAATACACTATATATACAGTGACTTCTTCAGCTGACCGGTAGGCTGGAAATAAGAGGTAATGTTCTGAGGTGAAGCTTGTACCTGTGTTTCTGTAGATACATGCTGCTCCCCTCCTGTTGATACTTGAGCTGCACAGGCTTCAACTGGGTGAGACAGAAGACTGAATTATGACATCAAATTCAAATTTCACATTTTATTTTACAAAAACATACATTTATTACATATGTCTATGTCTGAAAATACTGCCAATAGGTCATGTATAAAAGTGTTTTACTCAGGAAAATCTATTTAAAACCTCTTCAGGGCTCTTACCATTCCCTTGCTGTTCTTTTTTGTCTCTGTTGCTTGAAAGTGTTTTGAGGTACTCTGCTGACTTCTTGAAAACCACTGAATGCTTCCTCAGACGATTCTGGAGGTCTTTACTCAAGCTGTTCTTCACTGGCTTCCTGCCTTCATAGTCCTTAACTAGTTCTGTGTTCTCCATGGTGTGGAAGTCAGGTGTAGTGTGTGCCTTGGCGAAGCGGCAGGTGAGACCGTATGCACACTTTCCAAATGTGTTGTAGAGGTAGCAGCTCTCCCCGATGTCAGCAGGCTTGGAGGCCATGTACTTCGCTACATCATGACCAAAGTGGCATTTGTCTCCAAAGGGACATTCCCTATTGTCCTGAGTGGATGTGAGAAGTTACGACAATAACTATCAGCTGACAAAGTTATAGAAAAGTACTGTATGTGGTATTTGTGGATGGTCAGTTAAATATTAATACCTGAATAACTGAGAGACACAGTCGTTTTTCTTCATAGGTGGTAGGCTTTGTGTGTGGTCTGGATTTATTTTGTCCTCGCAGACGTTTGCTATCTGCCTTCCCCGGCTTAGTCTTCTCCTCAGGCTCCAGTTTGAGCTTTTTAGCTTCAGGTTCCTCCACAGAGGTCTCCTTTGTCTCCTCAACAGTGTTGTTTTCACTGGCATTTTCCTCTTTTACGCACTGCCACTCAGAGTCTATAAGCCCATGAAATTTTTCTTTAGTTGTTAGGAACCTGCAAAGATAAAGGAATAAGAAATGCATCACTCTACTGTTTCACAGTATGACATAGAACATGGACTAGCCATGGATATGGACTAACCAGTTTTGTAAAGTTGGAGTACGAGTTGAGTGTGCCAGAAGCTATGTGCATTCATGATAACCAGTAAACATTTTGGCTAGAAAAAGGTGGGTAATGTTAATGCTAATACTGACTGTGAGGGTAAAGGGGGACCTGGCAAAGATCATGATCACCAGTGTTTTGACAGCTGTGTGATTCAGTTATTTACATAGCGCCATGTCACAACAAATGTCGTTTGGGGACACTTTACAAAGAAAGGTCTAGACTTTACTATTATTATTATTATTACAGAGGAAAACCCCAACACATTTCCCTTGAGCAAGCACTTGGCGACAGTGGGGAGGATTACTGTCACTGAACGTCTCTGTATTTACATTCTGCCATCAAACCACATACACAAATTTGTGGAAACACTTGCCAGTGCCCGTAGTATTTTCCAGTGTGACTGGAACGGCTAGTTACTCACTCTGTTTTGATAGCAGCTTCACCCTTGACAGCTACATCCGTCCTGCCTTCGAAGGTTTCCTCCGCAGTTTTTTCCATCACACCTTCACAGGCTTTTCTCCGAACCTCTTTCTGAAACCACCAGACACGATCGCGATTAATTCTAATTTAGAGCTGTTCCGATCTCATTAAGAAGTTTAAACTAAACGTATACCATTAACTTTGATAACATATCTGTAACACAGTTTAATTCACAACAACAGTCGAATAGCGTGGGCAAGGGACTGTGCAACTTTTTGATAGGGTCCGTAGTGAACTCTTGGCACGCGAACATTGGTTCCGTCGAATAAAGTGCATATTCCCCTGTCTTCACAGTCTTAAACATTATCGAAACATTTTTGGTACGGAGGTCTGTATTTGAGCGATGGAATAAAATCTGAGATAAATAAGAACTCTTTTAAATTAATGAGTATATACAAATACCCGTAACTATGAACGTAACATATCTAGTCACAGGTCATTGGCTTGTTTGGCTATCACTTTTATTTCAAGACTGCATCTTCACATACATTTCAAGAACAGTTTTCCAAAAATGTAGAGTAATTAATATATCCTTGACCAGGAGACTTTTTTCCTTAATGCATGGGCATATTAAAGGAAAAGTGATTTTTAAGCATCAATCATCAGTGCTAGAAAAATAAGTTTTACTGTCAATAAACCATCAATTAATCCTTCAAGAGAAAATTAAGTGACAATTGTTTCTAAAGTCATTTAATTACTTTTCCATTTTCAGGCAAAAAAGACAAATATTCCCAATCCTCGGTTTAAGAATTTGCTGCCTCCAGTGTTTTATGTGATATTAAGTTGAATGTCTTTAGGTTTTGGACAAGGCCAGCAATTCGAAGGCATCATGAAACATATGAGCTTTAGGAAACTAATTTTCACACTGACATTCTGACACTTTAGATACTGATTAATAATTTTTTTGTTTAATCAATCAAAAAAAGTATTTGCAGAAAACACTAAAAATATTTGTGAGTTGCAGCCCTTCAAAACAAAGTACATTGAAATATTACAAATGAGACATCAGGAAGGTCAGAAGTGATATTTTAGTGACAAAATGAATGAATAAATGTTGAAACCAAATCACATGAGATTGTAACATTACAATACAGGTAACTGCATTCGGTCATGTGGTGTGGCACCAAGTTTTTGTAGCTTTGCAATAAACCGCTTTCTGCTCGAGTCCAGGATGCTGATGCCATTCTTCTGGAAGTCATATCCCACTGTCTTCAGCTCCTCTAGTCGCCTTGTAATGTTTTGTGTGCTGTAGTCCAAAACCTTGGGCTTTTCTATTATCTGCTTCATTGTTATTCCTCCTCTCAGGAGACAATCCAGTTTAGTGTTCAATGTGCTTGGTCCAATGTACAAAATCACTGGATAGCTCATAATCAGTTTTTTAATATCAGCTTTCTGACAGCCAAGTGAAGTCATCTTCTCCTGGAGGATGCTGAAATTCTTTTTCATACACTCATTGGAAAGGCTTAGAATTTCTCCCCCAGGGCCCTGAAGAAAAGCAAGCAACTCTGAGTTACTTAAATTTAGGGAAGCTCTCAGACTGTCAATGTTTGTCTGGATTCTCTTTGTGCTTCTAATGAGAATATAGACGTTCCTTGATATGATAGCTTTAGCAAACTGCTCTGGATTCTCCCCACCAAGTTCTGCACAGATATCTTCCAGGAACTCCACCATCTGCTTGTTGAGCTCTAAACTGTTGGAGAATGTCCGTGGTGCTGTGGTCAGCAACCGGTGAAGGTCTTTGGTGTTCAGTCCCAGCGAGGTCAGAAAATCAATGTTTTCCTCCAAATTGCTATTATTACTGGAGCGGAAGAAAGACTCGGGTGAGCGAGCCAGGATGCTCACAATTTCTTCATCCGTCTTGAAGATGCTTCTCCACAAATCCCAGCGCTGTTCCAAGTGTTGAATCGAGCGGGTGATAGCACGGGGATAACGGGATATGATGCTGGCAACCACTTTACGGTTGACACCTCTGTCTTGCAAAAACTGAGCAACGCCTTGCTCATTGGTAAAGGCTTTTCGAAATACCCCAGGCTGACGCTGGTGTGCCCTCTTCACATCAACTCCCATGAGATTGAGGTTCTCCAACAGAGATTCATTCTCTGGATTCACCTGTGGCTTTGGCTCATTGCTGCTTGTAGTAGCACTGCAGACGCTCCTGCTGAGGTCAGTTGATGTGGGCTGTGCTGGATGGAGCCAAAAGCTGCGCAGCAATGTTACTGATGGATGGAGGCTGAAGGGAACTCTCACTTTGGATACTGCTGTCATTTTCAATTAGGGGGGGCTTCACTGTAACATCACTGTCAGTGTCAGTAGACCTAACAGAACACAAGTAAACAGAGAAACTTTGCTAAGGATACATAATTGGATACCTTATTGAGGAGGCTGAGGATTTAGCATGCATGCATATGGTTTAATAGTTATCATAGCCACTGAGCCATAAACAGTACACACTAGCTACATTAAATGTTAGTAATAGAGATCTAACAGGCTCGTATGAATTGTGTATCATATTTATGATCACGCAAAATATCTGTTACAGCTCATTACAAGCTTTACGTTAACATAAGTTAGGTTTGCTCCATATAAGCTAGTAAATAATACTTAATGATATATAGTACGACTGAATAGATGATGGAGAAGTTTACATACCACTTGAAATTCAGTAAAAAAATACAAAAATTCCAACTTTCATTAGCTGCCTAAAATAAATGTCTGAATGAAGTCCTGACTATCCAAGCAATCTTAACTGTTACCTCTTACAAACCTGTGCGATTTTTTAATCGAAGCCTCAAGCCTTAGCCCTCTTGTAGAAATTAAATAAAACCATAACACATACTGTAGCCTACCATGTGGTTAGTTACTCTCTTTCAATCTACAGATATCACAGCGGACTCTAAATGCGAGAAGAAAAGTGAAACTTGCAGAGAGTCTCGCGAGATTTGCCCTATGAGAAACCCCTAACATGAAACGTATTGTCAATGAGCGCCATCTAGCGGTTTGGTGTTTAATGACTTGTCTAATCTCTATCAAACCATTGATCTATTATTTAGATTCATGTCTCAAACACTAGATGGAGACAGAGCATTTAGGGATCCCCTGCTCCTACCTGGATGCATTTACAAGACTATAAGGCAAACATAGCTTGATGATACAATGAGAAACCATTTGAAATATGATTCTGTTTGTACTGATAAATCACAGTAATTTATTTGAGCAAACACTGTGATCGGGTATAGCAGAACAGTGGCCGCAGTGCAGTAAGCAAGTGTCCCACCACTTACGGTATGAATATTTTAAAGCGTCATGATATTTTCATTATACAAATTAGCTTTCACTCTACTGCTCTTACACTGAAGAGGCTATTTTTTTTTTTTTTTTTTGTCTCAGTCATCAACAAGACTTTGGCATTTCTTTTCCATTTGTACACAAATTTTATTTTTCTGACACTTGTTCAAAGCACCTTTGACTATATTTGTATAATGATGTGATAGGGAGCTGTTCTTTTGGCCCCTGTTGCTGACTGGCTTAATCATTTTTTGTGTAGGGCAAAAGATGAGAGGAAAACTTTGCAAGACACAATTAGGAAAAGTTAAGTTGAAGTTGATCCTACACTAATAAGAGAAAATGAATCATAGACAACTCAAACTTTATATCTTTTTGCAGTTTCCACTGGCATACAGTTTATTATGTACTAATTAAAACTAATGCAATCTAACAGATTGAGATTAAGAAACTGCTGTCTGTCAAACAAAAAGAAATAAGAACTTTCCATCTTTTTTATCATCTCACAGGAAAAAAAACTATTTGTTTGCATTAATAGCAGTTCAGACTTTGTGCATTATTTAATAAGTAGCCTAAAAATAACTTTCTTTTTATCTTACAATCATTTGACATACAGTATTTCCCAGTAAAGTAGAATACAAAACTAGTTTTCTTTATCACTGAAATGGGCTGTGTCCATTTTTATTTCAATGTGCTTATTTTCTCATCCCTCTGAAGCTCTTGGAAATGTTAAGTGAATTTATTTCATGCATTACTATTACTGTTGTTATGTTTTTAATATTACATGAAATTCTGTCCTGAACCATTTGTTGTGGTCTACTTAGTGAAGTTGCTTGGGTGACTACTGACACAGTACTCCTTCAGTGAATCAATAATTTAGAAACCTCCGAAACTTTCAAATGCTCAGTCCCTGTGGACGCTGTTGCACAAACAACAAGTGTTCACAGGTGGGTGCAAATAGATAAGAATGTCCAAAAGAAGATGGGTGGAATTCAAGATCAGCCAAACAATAAGCTGTTCAGCTCCTGTCAGTCGAAGACACGGAGCATCTTCCCCTTCAGCGGCAGTTGGTAAGTTTCAAATCTTTAATTTAACAGGCAGCATAGAAACCTTCACACATATGAATCCAAAGAAACTGTTCATCACAAATCATGTTGGGTCACAAGGTAACACTGGGCATTAAGCTCTTACCAGAGCTGTGACTAAAACTGAGGACAAAAAAAATGAGCTTTTTCTGGGAATTTGCAAAGGGAATTTACATTCTACAAATACACACATACACACAAGGTTGTGTCTTTTAGACTCAAAAAGAGATTTAGTAACCATACATCCGAATATTGTGAATGACTATGTGACGTTTGAGAAAATGTAAATACATGTCTGACGCTAATACTTTATATAATGTCAGAAATTTCCCTGTATCATGGAGCTTGAATTCAGCCAAAGCATTTTAAAAACCAACGAACTTTTTGAAAAATCTGAAAATGTTCCAGACTTTTCTTTGTTGGTTGAGTTGTACAGTAGGAATTTGAACTTACAATAAAGTAATATGTTTATCAAAATATCATGCAAATAAAATAATCAAGTTAAAACTGGTAAAAATTACTTTGGTCTTTCTGAAATCCTGCTGTGGCGTTTTAGTGTTAGAGCTGTTTGTAGACTCAGATCAATTCTACATGGAGTCTGTCAGTAAAATACTGGCTTTTCATTTACCATCGCACATCTGTCCTAGAAACCGATGCCAGTCTCTCAGGTTACCTGCTGCCACATTCAGCCACGACAGCTCAGATATTTCCTTTTTAAGGGAGTAAATTCCTGGGAGGCACAGTGATACATGATACTGTGAAATTCATAACAATCATAGCAGTGATATGATATTCATAACAATATGTAAAGTACTTTATGTACTGCTGGGTAGCTTGTGATTATCTGGTTTCAGCAGTTATACAAACAGTCTAGGTAATAGAATTAAGCAGATATCTTTGCAGTTATAGGTTTTTTTTGTATAACATTCCCACCTGCTATTTTTCTGGACAGTGTTTCTCTGTTAAGTTGCAATTGAGGGATAGTAACAAAAACAAAGAATTTTGTAATAAAAAGACTGTGACTCTGGAAGATATCCAATTGATTTGTCTAACTGGGTTGGCTGAGGCATCATACGTTTTTTCACAAAAGAAGGGCTTTGGATTTTTAATGGCCAGCGTTAACTGGAGGACTAATTACAGAAAGAAAAAGCAGATTCGGTGCAGCGTCCATATGGGCATCTTTCTGAGACATCCTGAAAAAATGTTAAACCTATCCTTCAAGGAGGCCTTTATATGTAACAGTTGTAAAGAATACGAATATTTCCCCCTGTCACTACTAAATACTCTTCTACCACTGATCAAAACTCTTGCTGCTGTGATGAACTCAGAATTTCCGACATTTTGTCAGCAAATGAAGGCAACACTGGTGGAATGCCAGGGGGTGTGGCCGTGAAGGCACCTACCCGACGTCATCATAGTTGGGTCTCATGTTTACGTGGAAAACATGGCGGCGGACTTCCAAAAAGGAGAGAGTATCAAGTAAAGGCTGCTGGAAGTCTGTGGCAGCGAGCTAGCTTTGAGTTAGCTTTGACATTTTTCTTACTGATATTTCGTATGAAGCAGTTTGCCTTTTGTTTTAGCCACAGGAACAACGGTGATGGAAGACGAGGAGAGGCAGAAGAAGCTGGAGGCCGGCAAAGCAAAGGTGGGATTCTCAGTTTTTTGTTAGCATAATTCACTAACATTGCTATAAAAGCTTTAAAATAGTAACTTAATATTGTTGACAACTTAATTTCTTTCGATTAGGTCTGTCAGCTGTTTTTTGTTACCACCTCCCCTTCGTATCCCCCTCTCAGCTGTCAGTCTCAACAAACATGCGCCCTGCTCCGACTCTGACAGCCCGGGTTGGCTTGCCGGGGGTTAGCATAGCTAATGTTAGCTACAAACTCCTTTGTCATGATACATGTCTGAAACGTTGTTCTGTGTTTCCTTTTTCTTTTTCGATAACTGTCGTGCAGAAGTGCATTAGTAATACTAATTTAATTACCCACAAGGTAAGCTACTACATTGTTATCAAATACTTATAAATGCAATCAGAAGTGAGGCTGTCAGGCTGGTGTAACAGGGTAGACAGGACATATCCCCACATTGCCCCACATGACAGACTTGTGTTACATTTGCTTTATAAACCAGAAGCATCAGCATTTGAGTCAGGAGAACCTCCAAACTATTCACAGTGCTGCAAAAAGAAAGGGTAATTGTAGACCTAATTTTGCCTGGTAAACCTGGATTAATGCCCATGCCATTTTATTTTGTCACAAAAAGCATTGTTTAGTGTGATAAATGGCAGTGAAATAAATTGTACATTGTTCTATGTGAGCCTGCATTTCTTGTAGCTTTGACTGGTGATGTGCTGTGTGACCTTGCAGCAGTTGTGTTATTGATATTTGCATACCCAAATATCTTGCCTGTGAATTTTCTGTTACATGCCTGCAAGGAACTCCTTAATAACATGACATATCAACTGAAGCTGTTCAGACCAAAGGTGCTATGTGCCGACCTCCACTTTTGTCATATAGCACATTATGATAATAAATAGATAAACATCCTGAGGCCATGTTGCTAATTGGATCAGACATATTTGTAACAGGTATTACATTAAAAATAATATTTTCAGTCAGTGTAACAATTTACAGATTGTAGACTTAATCTCGATAGCCTTATCACAGAACAAAAGTTGCAAGTAGTTGTCACCACTATTGACTGTGTATTACTCTCCAAATTACAGTTTTTGTCTGGGTGTGTTTCTATGTAAACACTTAATCTCGATAGCCTTATCAAAGAACAAAAGTAGTTGTCACCACTATTGACTGTGTATTACTCTCCAAATTTTTGTCTGGGTGTGTTTCTATGTAAACTCCATACATTTGCAGAAATAATAATAAGATTTGTTATTGAGAATGGAACTGGATTTTATTAGGCAGACTCAAAAATGCTGCAGAGAAACATCTAATGTGCTGCGTTGTGTCTTTTGGTCACTCCTGGTTTTGTAGCAGTCCTCGTGCTCCAGCTGTTGTGCTTGTGCAGTGAGAGACACTATGAAAAAGATCATCTCCCTGGTTGCTTCACAAGATAACCCTTTGCTATTTGTTAGCAAAGATATCCAGGACATAAACCCTTGCTCCAGTAGCCTCTCAAGCTTGAATTGGATTTTGTAAGCTTACTGTAGCTATTAGATTAATCTAAATCTGGAAAACATCACAGGATTTGACTTGATAAGTATATTTGTGAAGAAGCAGTAAACCATGGGGCGTGATTAGATGATGAAACTCTCAAATTATGTTGACAAACATTTAAACTGCTTTGGAAAGTATGAGCCTGAATCTGCATACATGTATTTACTTCAGAAGCTAAACAATCTACATAGAACCACCATGATTTTCCAGTTTAAAAATCAAAAAGCAACAAGCAAGGGTTCATGCTTATGTCTGTGTGAAGGTAAAACTATCAGTCATAAAAAGTATAGGATGCTTGAAATGATGTCTCATGCATGTGTCTATTTGGTCATACCAGACAATGCTCACAGTGCAAATTGTGGGCTGTTGTGGTCAGGTTATCATTCCAAGCCATTAGCTGCAGATATATTGTTGATGTCACTTTTCTCTGTGGAAAAAATGACCATATTGATGTGTGCATTTTGGAGTTATTTGTGCAAGACTTGAGCTGCAGTTACATGGTAGACATGCCTTTGAGCCATCATCTCCTGAAACTCTACAATGATGAGCTGAACATAGTGTAAACTAAAACGCATAGACTCAGATACTGTGTGGCACCTTTTACTGTTGCCAGGAGGGAAGTCTGTGATTTGAACATGGTCTCTTCTTGCCCCCGCTCAGTGTCAGTGCCACTGTTAGGCAGCATTTGAGATTTTGAGGCAAGCAAATGTACAAGTTTAGGCCTAAATGGTTAATCCTAGAGGTGACTAATTGTGGACTGCATTGCTCTGTGTGATGAATGGACTGTGACTACTACTACTGTCAGGTTAAGGTTAACTTAATCAGCATGTGAAAGTTTTACTTTCAGACTGTTATTTATCTGTACATCAGCCACAAAACAATGAACGCTTCTGAAATTCTTGTCATGCTGTACTGGAGGAGCAATCCTTAGAAGGATTGCTAGGTGATTAATTGAATGTGGCAGTCTAACAGCTGCTCGGTTTGAATTAGCTACAACCTGGATGATGACTGAGTTTAACTTTCTGTGCAGTTCCAGAAACCTCTGTGATGACAGAAAAAGCTCTTTAGACCATTTTGATATGCCAAATATGTTTTAATTTGATGCAGTATTGTTGCAGTCAGCATCTTACAAGAAAGTGACCGGAGGTGAGAAAACATAGATGCAATGAGAAGCTGCAGATGCACAGCAAAGCTGACTGTGTTAGCCTGTCTGGGCCACTGTGGTAGGTTTTCAGGTAGGAACTAGTGTCTGCATGTTCATTTTTGTTTGTTTGTTTAAGATCAAGCTGTTTCACATAAGGATGCTTTTTATAGTTTTTGCAGGTTTTCAGTTTGATCGTGTACTACAGTTTTAATGCCACTCTGGTTTGCACCCAATAACAAGCTTTAATGTGTTAAGTCACGATTGCCTCCCAGATGAACTGCAGTTTGTTATGCATATAAACAGATACTGTGATTTGAAACAACAACAAGATAATTTGTTGGGTGTATAAGGACTTAAGAAAGCCCAGCCCTTTCAGTTTGGGAGCGGACAGATTGGATTCATACCCGGTATATTGCACCTACAAGCCATGCACTTCAGGTGGCCGGGATGCAGTAAGTTGAAGTTATTGAGCCTCGAATTAGATGAGTTGTAATAGAAACATATTGGAGGCCTATGTGACAAAGTGACCTCTGCCAGTAAAGGTGCATCTGGTGCGCTACACTGGTCTTTTTGGTCAGGCCCACAGTAGTAGCAGCCTTCTCTAAAGACATTTCTGTGTTGCTTGCTGAGCCTTGTTGTTTCTGGGGCTGGGAAGGAGACTCTCACAGCAGTCATTAGGAGAATGATGCTGTACAAGCACCTCACTCAGAATCAGTTAGCGTCATTCATGGCTTGACATTCACAGCAAGGCAAAGGTGTGTGTAGGGTTGGAAAAAAATAAGATTTTATTTCAGACAATGAAATGAGTGATTTGTTAGTCTGCAATTTAGACTGAAGCCAATTTAACTGTACTTGCATTTCAGAAAATCTGTAATTTGCTCGAGGGTTTCCAGCTGTCTCAACAATGAAAACATAAATAAAAGTTTATCAGTGATGCTTAAGGTGATTTTAAATGACAGAGAACACCCTCTCTGCTGTCCATGTGCTGTTGCTGCATTGCCTTACCTCAATGTACCTTTTTATTTCATTTATTTATCTATTTATTTTACCACGTTTAGCACTTTATTGACTGCAATATGTACCTCCTGGGAATTATTGCTGTTGCAGGCTTAACCATAAGCATGACTTTACTTCACTCCTACGCCTACACAGAACTCATATTGATGTTGGTGATCATATGGTTGCAAACTCACTGGATTTGTCTTCTTATGCTAGACAGCCTTGCCACAACAGTGTCAGTGGTTGGACAACTGAGTGGACCCGGCTCTCAGAGGTGACTGCTGTTACAAGCCAGTTGGTCCAGCCACTGCTTAACCTGAGCAAATGCAATGCAGATTCGGTGCATCAATCCACATATCTGCTCTTTGCTTGGGTGAGGATAGGATTCAGGGATGATTTGTGTTAAGGGTAGGTTAGGTCTGGAAAATGGTGTTGCTTATGTGGGGCTCTGAAGATTTATGATGGCATGGACTGACACCGCCTCTTTGGGGCCAGATAATAGGCAAACATTATTTAACTTTTATTCTGAGCTTACATATGAATGCTCTCCCATTCTTTGGTACCTTTAATTGTGTATTATTGACCGACCAGTCAGAACCATATTGGAAAAGTAAATAGACTTAAGTGCAGCATTTCTGTTTCCAAAGCCTGATGAATGTTACACAAACATAGCTCTGTACTGCTGTACCGGTGATGAACTGGGTGGGGTATATGTAGCTTCGTTTTTTCCAGGACTGTTGGCCATTGTTACTTGAAGGTGATGACTAACACAATGTTGCTGGCACTGTCATTGACACATGATATGTCAGGGGGGCTGCAAGCTGCCAGTTTCAGCCTTTTCTTATATGTCAGACTACATGTTTACATTCATTCATACATTCTCAGATTCTGATACACCCCATAATAAAGAGATATGTTAGTGTTAACTGTATAAATTGCAAAATCTCATAGTATAAAAACTTGTATACTGTATATATTAGTATGTTAGTGTAGTTGCATGGTTTTATAATGTCCATAAGCTAAAACCTATTCTGCTGAAAATACATCTTCCTTCTGTTTTCACAGTGTCTACAGATTTACACAGACATCATTGTTCAATCAGACTGTCACCACACTGATTTTTCTGTAGCCTCACCCCTTCCACTAACACCACATTGTGACTGCAACTTACCATCTGAAAAAATCAAGCACAGTTTACTGGATGTTGTTGTTGTTGTTGTCAGTACTGTTAGTCAGATACTATAAACGATAAAGACTGTGTACATGTTCTCAGACAGCAGATGGTGATACACCTACGTAGTCTCTGCTTCCCAGATGGTGATGCAGCTACACGAGCTCCAGTACTCCATATGCTCAACCATTGCTCTGTTCTGCTCAGCCAAACAGGACAGCCAGCTTTTCATAAGCAGCTCAGTGAAAGGTCAGGGCTATCTGGACTTTTATAAAAGATTTCTGATTTCTCTCTGGCAGGTCTGTTGCATATAACACTGATACCAGTATGTTATTATCACTGAACCACCAGATTTCACATTCTAGAGGACAGAATTCATTTATGGGGGCGGCTGTGGCTCAGGAGGTAGAGCGGGTCGTTTCCTAACCGGAGGATTAGCGGTTCGATTCCCGGCTTGTCCAGTCAACATGTCGAGGTGTCCTTGAGCAAGACACTGAACCCCCAGTTGCTCCCGGTGATGTCACCGGTGTGTGAATGCGTGAGTGCTTGGGAGTGCGAATGGGTGAATGGCCGAATAATGTGTGAAAACGCTTTGAGTGTGCTGTAAAAGCATAGAAAGGCGCTATACAAGTATAAGACCATTTATCTCTCACTCTTTGTTCCCTCGTTTTTGATGGATAAAGCTCTTATACAAATACAGATAAGTGGGTATATTTGGGTGGGGTGTGTAGCATGTGTGGAGCTGCAGAGGCACAGATCAAGAGTCCTTTGAGCTTTTAAGCTGTGTGTTGTAGGTGGGACGTGACCACGGCACACACTCTCAGCTCTGTCGTGTCAGCCTCTAACCTTTTGTACAGCATCACCAGACCTATTAAAAAGTACATACATTTAGGATTATGATACAGTAAGTCAGTCAACAAAAAAATGAATCTGTGAGTATTTTGATAGTTGAAGAATTTCTTGTTGATTATTGTGACCAATTATTTCATCTGTAGTTAAGTTTTGTATTGTCTGTCCTGGTGAACAGGGCTACGTCCCTGGCTGGTGAGCAGGCATTAGCACGGTGTCCTTGGCAATAGGCTGTCTACATCTACGGAAACCCACACAGCACCTGTGGTGTGACACCTGTAGCCCCTGCTGCCTGGGCTGTCACCAGTGGCCCATGCATAATGGATATCAGTAGTAAAGAATGTCTAGGCTGTGTAATTGGTATCATTTCCCTGGTGAGACAGTGTCAATTTGGTGTGTGTGTGTGTGTGTGAGAAAGAAAGTGCAGGAGAAGGAGAGTGATACTTTAGGAGTAGTTGCACATTAGTACAGTGCATGCGCTGAAATGTGAGATGTCACCTTATAAATATGACTTCAGTTGCTTGTGTAAGTTTTTTTGTAATAACAAGATGTAAAAAGACATTTCAGCATCACACAAGTGAGATGATGACAATGGATATAAAAAATATGATTTGGTGGTTTCCTAGAAGTTTCCTTGAAAGAAGTACAGTTTGTAACTTGGTGCAAATAAGGAAAAGCAGACTCATTTAAAAAGTTCAGTGTTACACCTCTAGTGGATCAGTTTCAATTAACTGCTGGTGCAACCTAAAGATCCTGAGAGATCTGCCAGTGCAAAAACGTTTTCAATAAATAGTGAATATTTATTTATGTTTTTCCTTAAAAGAATGCCTCTATTTAAATGTATTTTTCTCCTTAAGTTGTAGTCTCCTAAATTACATTTTTTTGTCAGCATATTTAGGTGTATTGAAATAGATTATTACAGATCTGTAAAACTAAACATTATTCTTTAGGGGCAGAATAGACAATGGTGATTAAGAATGTCCAATCAGGATGATGCTACCACAAAGAAAACCATGAAGAGTTATGAACTTATTCCCAATTAATGAAACCTCAACTAACACAGTTAACTAACAGTTATTTCTGTCAAATGTGTGAATCTAAAATACTTTAGAGGAAACAACAGATGCCTATTTTTGAGTAAAGCCAAGTAAATTTGGAAAATGATGAAGATTACAGAACATGTTCTTGGGTGTTTTAGACAGATTGCTGACATAGTTTGAAAATGTAATCCCTTTAGTCAGGATTAGCACCTGGCACTGCAAGAGGCATGTGTCCGGTTCAGATGGACACGAGGAAGGAGGATTCGCTCAGAGCAGGAAAGATGCCTTTTGGGGCACACAATGTATCGCTGGAGTTTCTCCAAACTATGTAGAGTCAGAGTAGGTTGATATGTTTTTGTTTGTCTTTATTAGAGGTGTTGACACTGTTCTAGTCAGACTGAAGCTGTGAATTAGGCTGAAGCTGGCGATTTTCCCCCTTCAGGCTAAGTATTAGGGTCAGATAAACAAAGCTCTAAATGGAAGCTATGACAGCAAATGTAGGCTAGAATAGCATTTAAAAGAAGGGCTGGTAAAAGTGTTTGCTAATGTGTCTTCACTTCCCAGGACCACCTTTGAAGTAAGTCTGATTTTTATCTTTTAACCCCCCCCCAGCTGGCTGAGTACCGCCAGAGAAAAGCTCATGCGGACTCCCAGAAGAAACAGAAGAAGACGAAGAAAAAGAAAACACCCGAGGACTCGGAGGGGAATTCGCAGGGAAGGGTGGAGGTTGAGCCGGATCTGTCTGTGGGAGGAGACCGGGTCTCAGGCGGAGGACCAGATGGATCAAAAGAAGGAAATAAAGCCCCTCCCACCACGGAGTTTACCTTCGCAAAGACACTGCGGAGCGGCGAGACTGTCAAGCATGACCAGACCTACTCCATAGAGGTAGACGTTGTCTTACTGCCAGTAGTCATTATTGGAAGTATTGGCACAGAGTTCCAGTTTGTTCATTGTAATAAATAACATGAAATTGAATCATAGCTTGGTGTTGCTGCACAAACTACACAAATTAGGAATTTTGTGGCACCAAAACTTATGACAGAGAAGAAATGTTTAGCGTATAAAATGACAAAAGAAAAGACTGGAAAATGCCCATCAAAATTTCCCAAAGCTCGTGTTGAAAAAAAAATCATATTACTTGTTTAGTTCATCCCTATTAATTAATATTATTATTAATATTTCTTTATGAATGTGTTAGTAACTCCAGCCATTCAGTCAGGGTTGTTTTGGACATACAGTATTTTTGCCTTTAGCATTCCTCATAAAGTATTGCTTCCACCATTGATACTGCACCCTATTTGCTCATATCTGCTCCACGTCCATTTTATGCCTTTAGTATTTTATAAATAATATGTGTTCCTAAGAGCTCATAGAGCTGTGTGGAAAAGGTCATTCTCCTTCACAGGTGTTTTTCTCTTGCGTCCTGAAGCTTAATAAACTACTGATGCTGTCATGACAACCATTCCCTCTGGGAGCATGGAGCAGTGATGTTCAACAGGAAACAATACATTTTTAAAAAGATATTTGCTTTATTTGTAGTGGATTATTGACTAATGAAGCTTTGGTGAAATTTCTTAATTTCTTTCTTGTTCTGTTGCGAATTCCTGCTCTTTTGCACATTTCTCCTGCTTCTCTGCTTTAGTCTACGTCCTCTTTCACAAGGTTTTGAATTCCCTTTCATTCTTTTTTTTTGTTTAAAAACACATCATTTTTGACTACAACGGTATACTTCAAGACTCAAACACTGGCTTTTAATAGATCCTTTTGGAGACTTCATCTTGTTGTAATTCGTGGTATTATATCCAGATTACACCTGGGAGAGGCTAGACATGGATTTTTGAGGTTGATACTGATATTTGAGAGGTTAAAAAATCCAGTTGCAATATTTCTGCTAACATATAACATAAACAAAGATTCTGACAAAGATGAAATGTTCTCTGTATGTACTGAACAGAGCATTTGACTGCTTGGCCCTTTCTCACCATTGGATAAACTATAAAACAGAGATCTGCACTACAGACTTAATCTTATGATGTTGAACAAAAACACCATTCATAATATTTAGTATTATATTTGATAAATACTTGAACTGGACTCCCAAAGAGATCCTGGGCGTTTTGTTGCAGCTTTGTGGCCATTTAACAACACTATATTGCATTGCTGGGATGAAATTTTAACATAGTCCATACTTGTGAAATTTTTATTTTGGTTTCTCTGGCTATTTGGTCAAACTTTGAACAGCTTAGTTCTTTCTTTGCATAATACTGTACATCACTGTCAGATCCTGTAACTTCATCAAGCATGCTATTTGAAACTTAACATGATGGTGATACAATTCAGTGCAGATGCTTTCTGTGAAATGTCATATTCACAAATGCTACTTCAGCCTCTGTAAGCCCTGCTTCTTGTGATTTTAAAAATGATCAGGAAATCGTATGTTTTTTTTTTTTTTACCCTCATAAAAACCTTTGAAATTAGAGCTTGTCTTCTACAGATAGTCTCAATAATCATTATGATGAATGATTATTCAGGCTGTTATGTTATTCTGCAGAAAATCGGAAAAATCTAAAACAGCTTAAAATATGCTGAGACCTCAGGAACCTTCCTTGTTTAGATTTTTCATGATTTGAGCCCTCTGT
>NW_018127914.1:2360654-2366133 GCF_001952655.1 Monopterus albus
TTTCCCTGAACCCGCTGTACATTTCGTGCAGTACATGCCCACAAAACTACCAGTTGCCATGGGAACAGGCAATTGCCTTTAAACAGGTTGAGATGCATCAGTCTGTGACCAATTCCTGTGGCCTTGCAACAGTTTTGTGCAGAACTTAAGGTTGATTGGATGTATCAATGTTTCACTGCACGGCAAGTTTTTTTTTTTTGTTTTTTTTTTAAATAGCCTTGAGATCAATCTACATCTTCTCTGCTACAAAAGATTATGGGATGTTGTATTTTTTCGCTGTTATGTATCCCTAAAAATGAAAAGTTGTGCATGTTGAGAGGCTGAACTATACAGGGAAGTATGTGTGAATTATGTATGTAGATAAATTATTCAACAGCTGAAAGTTAAATCATTTGTCCACGCTTCCTTTTTTTTTTTTTTTTTTTTTTTTTCTTTTTACTCAACAATTTTTGTCCTTATCCCAGGCTAACTGGTCACTGTGATAGGTTGTCATCAGGGATTTAGTGGTGATGCTGCTTTCTCAGAGCACTGAGCAGACAGGGGTTGCTGTAGAAATATAACGGTATCAGTTTTTATAGCCATCTGAAAGAGATGTGTTGACTCATCTTAGACATGATATTTCTGTCCTGTCCTGCTCACATACACTTTCAATTTATGACCTCAGAATTAACATGAAAAGAGAATTCAATAATATGTTATGTTAATTTTCTATATGCAGTACTGATGAATTTCTTTTACTCTCCCCTGTTGTAGCCGGAGAGTGAAGTGTCCACTACTGCTGAAGATTATTCCTCAGAGGTGAGATGACCCTTCTCCAAATATGTATCGTGGCTTTTTACAATCCATGCCGTGTGGTTGTGTCATAGAGGAGTTTTGGTCACACCTGCAGCTCACTTTCTGTTTTGAAAAATCTTAATTATGAAGTTACTGCTGGGATTGTTTATAGAACGACTGTCGGAGGATGTTTTTGGCAGAAGTTCATAAACTGAGGAAGATTCTGGATGTGCCTAATTGCCTAGCCCTTCTTATTCACATGTAGCTTGTTAACCAAACTGGCAGCATGTTGCTGCTCTTTTGTTTGGAAGGAAGCAGATCACTGTAGTCCGTTGTCATCATGGTTTCACCAGTGTGCGTCTGCTGAGACAGACCCCTTGACAGGTGATAACATTAGCATATGCTAAACCTGTGTTTCTGTTGGCTACTGCAGTTGTTGCAGTTTCCAAGCCTTAATGTTTCACTGACTGACTTGTGAATTAACAGGTAAATGGGTGCCATGATGAGATGACAGAGACTCTAATGATGCCGTCAAAGGACTTTATCTGGGTACAGTAATCCAATCAAGTGGTCCTTTTGGCTCTGCTTTTGGCTTTGCTAACAAACCCACTGGCTGTTGGACTCTGTTTGCTTCTGCCAGATTTCTTGAAACCCACTAATCATGCCTGTTTTCTGCTGTACTTGACTATACATGTTGGGTATTAGAAGAATATTGTGTGTGTGTGTGTGTGTGTGTGTGTGTGTGTGTGTTGGGGGGGGGGGGGCACATCATAATCTTATAAATTACCATTTTGGGGAAGATTAGACTTTTTCAGGGCTCTGTGACATTTTAGAGGTGTAAAGTATCTCTGAAAGCTAGAGGAGAATGAAGTCAAGGAGTGTGAATGATGGAACATATGGCAGGGGACAGTGAATGACTAGAAACAGGGACGACAGGAGGTGTTACATGAAGAGCAGCTCTCTTTAGATTCCCTGAGGTGGTATTCAAACAGCGGAGACAGAAACCAGGGACGTTCTGCTCAGTACTGATGCTGACAGGTATGGAGCAAATGTAGAACCACGATGACGACATGATCTTAGGGAGGAGTAATAATAATCATTTCCCAAATCATTAGAATTCAACATCACTGAAAATGTCAGCATCTTTTAGAAAGAAATTGTAATAGCAGTGATATGAAGGCATTTCTGTTCACTTTCTAAATTTCTTGAATTTAGAAGAAAGAAAACTGGGAAAGAACAAATACATTTGTAAAGGACTATAACAGTTTCTGTCTGAGTACAGTCTTAACTTTTCTAGAGCTACAATTTCACTTGGTTTCTTTGATTGTAGTAAGCATTTAGAGGTGTTTTGCTGGATTTAACTCCTTCTCATGGGACTAACATACACTGGCTTTCTCTAAACTGGTTTGGATTATTGGCTTCAGCGATGCATTTTAACCAGTATTTATAAATCTGGTTTTGGGCACTGTAATTCCCTTTTTTGGAAGATCTCAATACATAAACACATTTTTATACAGTAACGGTTAGCAGTACTACATATTCCTTCATGTGGCTCCTGGCTCTTGCAACTAGCTGTCATTTCTATTGGGTGGTGACTAAATGCTAAAGCTTGTTCCAACAAACTCTTGTTGCCCTTACCAAAACTTAGTCAATGCTATGTTAACTCTTACTGTTGTTTTCCTAATCAGGAGGAGGTGGAGCCTTTGCAGCAGGTGACAAAGAGAGGTACGATGCAGGATATGGAGGATGCACTTGCCACCAAGACCCAAGCAGTGGAGGAGCTAAGTCGAGAGCTTGAGGAAATCAGGGCTGCCTTTGGTACTGAAGGAGTACAGCAGGTAAATGTTTTAGTACAGTATTATAGATCATGCTTTTGTGTTTTAACATTTTTTCTTATTCTGTACCTTAATGCTAAACATCTCCCAGTGCAGTGAGGAAATCTCCAGGATACAAGATAATTTTAATCGCTCTGATTACCATAGTATTTCACCAATTTAAAATACGTGTTCCTTGTTGCTTTATGATGAATTTGTTAATTTCACCTTTATACTATAGCTGCAGGACTTTGAAGCTGCTCTGAAGCAGCGAGATGGCATCATCACCCAGCTCACAGCTAACCTTCAGCAGGCCCGTAAAGAGAAAGATGAGATCATGAAAGAGTTCCTGGAGCTGACAGAACAAAGCCAAAAGCTACAAATTCAGTTTCAGCAGGTGGGAGCTATTCTGATACATTTATCTGTTCTGTCCTTTTACACAGTTTTCATTTTCTACTACTGCTTGTTATCCATGTTCCCATTTAACAGTTAATCTGTGGGAAGGGGGAGACTTGTACCTTATTATATTTGTTCTGTATTCTAATGACCCACTGATCTGACAAACAATTAGCTACAAGCAGGTGAGGCGCTGAGGAACACCAGCCACAGCAGCACAGCTGCTGATCTCCTCCAGGCCAGGCAGCAGCTCATCCAGTATCAGCAGCAGCTGAAGGAAATGAATGTGGAGGTCACAAGGCACCAGGAGAGGAGCAGTGAGCAGCTGGAGCACATCAATCAGCTGCAGCACAAGCTCAGTGAGATGGAGATGGTGAGAGGTTACCTAGTGTGTACATTGACACAGATTTATCCGGTTACACTTTTTCTTTTCACTGTTGCCCTGAATGTCTAACACCTTGTTTTCTTTGTAGTCGGGAGGAAAATCAGAGGAAATATTTACACAAAGGATAAACGAAAAGGACCTGTTGATTTCTGAAAAAGAAGAGGTCATTGCAAGTCAGGAACAGTTGCTGACAGAGTTAAGAATGGCCGAGGAGTCTTTTGCACAAACACTGAAAGAGAAAAATCAGATAATTTCAAAGCAAACTGCAATAATCACAGAACATGAGCAGTCATTGACTTTGCTCAGAGAGGAGCTTGCTCATCTAGGAAGGATTACAGATGAGAATGTTATGCACCGGTCAGATGAGAAAGACCTGATTATAGCAGAGCAAGAGAGAGTCATTTCAGAACGTGACTGCTCTCTTACTCAGCTTGAGGATGAGCTGGAGTCCTCTGAAAAAGGCCTGCATGACCTTCAACAACAAGTGGTGGCAAAAGAATCTGAGCTTGATAGATGCCTGGATGAGTTGGAAAGAACTAAGTCTGACTTAGAAAGCTGTAAAAATGAAATGGAATGTTGTAAATTAGAATTGGAGAAAGAGCGACTGGAGTTAGAAAACTGTAAAGGTGAACTCACAACCTCCAGGCAGAAAGAACGGATGTCATCTAATGAAATCATGCAGCTCATGGGCACAGTAGAGGACCTGCAGAAACGTCTTCACCAGGACACCCTGTCTGAGAGTGACACCATCCAAAAAATGCAGGAAGAGACTACAAGGAAGCTCAACCTTCTCAGGGCAGAGCTGGATGAGATGTACGGCCAGCAAATTGTCCAGATGAAGCAGGAGCTTAATTTGCAACATGCAGCAAAAGTGGAGCAAATGACTGAACAACATGGTGCTGAACTCAAGCTTCTAAAAGCACAACTGTCTCAATGCTCTACTGTTAGTACTGTCGAGGTGGACTCTCTCAATACTAAGATTAGGGAGCTTCAGGAGACATTACAGCAATCCCAGTCGATGCACGATCAAACCAGACAGGAGCTGAGCCAAGTTGCCAGGGAGAAGTGCAACCTGCAGGCCAAGGTTGAGGATCTTCATCACAAAAAAGAGGAGCTGGCCTCCTATAGCCTTAACTCTCAGGAAAGACAACAGAGTCAACTGCAGCGCCTCCAGGAGACCATTGAGAATCTGAAGAGTGAGCTGGCCACTGCTCAGGAAGCTGCACAAGAGGCAGAAACTAAGCACGAATCAGAAATAACCAACTATAAGATAAAGCTGGAGATGATGGAGAGGGAAAAAGATGAAGTGCTAGACCGCATGGCACAGTCACAGGAAGCTGAGCTGGATCGACTGAGGACTCAGCTTTTGTTTAGCCATGAGGAAGAGCTCACCAGTCTGCGGGAAGAATTGCAGAGGGAGAGCTTCCTGAACACAGAAAACCTTCTCAACGAAGCTGCTATCAAACATGAGAGAGCGCTGGACGAGCTGCGTATTAGTTATGAAGAAGAGTTGCATATGTTACAAAGAGAGAAGGCAAGTTTTACTACAGAGCGTGATGAACTTTTGCACCAAATTCTTGGCCTGAAAGAAGATCTGAAGCTAGCTTCACAGAGCTCCAAAGTGAACGAGCTTGTCCATCAAGTCCGAGAGCTTCAGGTGGAGCTTGAGGAGCTTAGAATGGGAGGGAACGAACGTGCTAAAATGGAAGGTGAAATTCAGACCTTACTAAAAAAGACAGAAGTGCTTGAAAGCCAAACAAAGGAGAATGAACAATGCTGGGAGAAGAAATGGAAAGAGCAGCACTTAGAAAAAGAGATGCTAATAGAAAGTAATAACTTTTTAAAAGAAGAGCTGGACTCAAAAATTATAAAAATTGAGACACTCAACGCAGAGAACAGTCAAATACAGCAACAAGTTCTTATGCTTAGCGAGGAAGTAGAAAAACAAAAGACTACTTTTTCTTTTGCTGAAAAGAATTTTGAGGTAAACTATCAGGAGCTGAAGGAAGAGTACACGTGTCTCATTCAGGTGAAGAAACAGTTAGAAGAAAGGACATTGAAGGACACACTTGAGTTTGAGGCGAAAATTGCTTGCCTTCAGTCACAGAAT
>NW_018127914.1:2366170-2366347 GCF_001952655.1 Monopterus albus
CAGTGATAGAAAAAGATGCTACTGAGCTAATGGAGAAACTTAATTTTACCTTGAGTGAGAAGGAAAGTCTGGCCAGGAGGCTTTCTGAAGTTACAGAGCAGCTGGTGTTTACAGAGAGTAAAGTGGGGCAGCTGGAAGAAGAGCTGATGAAAATAAGACAAGAAAACATGAAGGTCA
>NW_018127914.1:2366363-2388892 GCF_001952655.1 Monopterus albus
GAAAGAACTGAAAAAGAAGCAAGAGATTATGAAAGAGCAGACGAGAGGGCAGAATGTTCACAGAAAAGCCAAGCTCCATAAAGAACAAGCTGCTGAGACAGTTTGTTCTTTTGAGGATCATCACCTTCAGATTCAGTCTCTGCAAGAGGAGATAGAGACTCTTCAGTCCCTCTTACGAGCAGCTGATGCCGAGAGAGACGGCATCCAGCAGACGCTGGTGCTCCAGCGGGTTTCGCAAACTCCATCTCCAGCAGGGGAGGGAGCTGTTGAAGGACGATCGTCTCCGCAGAAGTCAACAGCCTCTGGGTCAAGCAGGCGCAAGAGACGGCAGCGGTCGAAGCAGGAGCGCAAACTGGGCACTTGTCTTTTAGACAGCAGAGAAGAAAAACCAAGGGAGGAGGAAGAGGAGGCAGTGGTGGAGGAAGAGAGAGCTACAGGTGCTGCAAAGCAGGAGATGCAGCATCAGACGGAGAGCCAGGTTAAGTCATGTTCAACAGAGAGGGTCAGTAAGGAGGACTCCACTGACGGGTACCAGGGAGACGGAGGCAGAGACCACATCAACACACGGGTAAGCACTTGCGTGCAACTACTGTACTGCTCTTCACTAAAATGACCACACTGTTTTCTCTCTGCCTTTTTAAAGCTGATTAAATTTCACATTTGGGTGAAGGACTTTATACAAACATGGATATCAAAATTGCATGGGCCACAATTAGAAATAGTGTTGTGATGTTTGCTGTTGTCATTAGCCTTATCAGAAATGTATGGACTGCATTTACAGCCAGAATAAGCTTTTATAGTGAAGACTGAGGCATTTCAGCATGGACATGTTTTCTCTCAAGTTAATAATCATGATTGCAAATAAGCCTGAGTGTGTGCATTCTTGCTTCCACCGAGCAGACAGACTGTTATGTTGACAAATAACTATATGTTTTTTTAAGCTTATGCGGTTTTTAATACCATTAAATGGGCATATCGTGGGAAGTATTATATAAGAGAGAAAATGCACACATACAGTAGTACGGCATGCATGTAGCAGCAAAGTGTGAAGACTCCTGTTCTGTTCATTTCTACTTTTGAAGAAGCACAATAAAATATTCATACAATTCTTTCAGTTATGCTGATTGTTCTCAAACTGAATGTAATGTTAGTTCTGAAAACGGCTAAAAACAGTCGCCTAGAATCTTCTGATAGCTTTGAATCATTGTGTAGAAATGTGTACATTCTAGTTTCTTTTCCATTCTGCAGGGAGTGAAGGGTTTGAGGTGAGAAGCCATTTTACCCCTGTCACCTCTGTGTCTCTGTCACTTTGAGCTGTGTCTCAGTTACACCAGGCTAAAGAGTTTCTGTTTGCCATTTCACATATGTGTTTCATCTCGTTTTTGCACCTCCTGGGTTGGAACATGACACATTGTGCAGAATCTGAAAAAAAAATGGCTATGAAATTTGTTTTGGTGTTTAATGGGCAAATTACGTTTTAATTAAAAATGTGTTTTGTGTATGTTACTGTTATGCTAATGCCAAAATTTGAAACAGGTGTTTTTAAATAAAGTCCTATATGTAGTCTAACACATATGATGACCTGCTTTTTATAAAGCTCATACAAGAGCTTAATAAACAACACAGTAGAGTAAATCTTCATGAGTGAAACTGAATCGAAATAAAGGCAAAAGAGACAATGTTCCTAATCCTTTCATTATGAAGTATAGTGAACAATTTCTGTACTTCTATAGTGTTTCTCTCTGCTCCCTCTCAGGAAGTAATCCACAGTGGTGCTTCTTGTAGTTCTGTCCATCACTTTTTTTGTCAGCATTTGACTGGGGAAATATTTGAGTGCAATATGTTTTGCTTCTGCTTGCTTTCTTAGGTGACCAGACATGGGACAGGTTGGCACATGGAGCCTGCCGTGTGTCAGAGAGCAGACGATGGAGGAGAGACTACTGAGCATGTAAATGTCACCCAAGCACACATCCTGCCCTTTGCTTTTGCAGTGCCAGTAAATGCTTTGATTCATACAGTGTGGTGTAAAGGTCAATAAATAGGTGCTCAAACCTTAGCTTATATAGTGGAATTGCACAGTTGTTTTCTTACCCTAAACCTCTGTTTTAATTTTTTTTTCAAAATTTTCTTAACTGGATAAACTTGTAGACAATTACTCATATGGGCCTGATGAATGCCACCTGTTCATTACCTGTTACCTGTTCTACTCTGTTTCACTCACAAATATGACTCCAGAAGAAATAGAAGAACTTAAGTGCAGTCAGAAATCGGCTAACAAAAACCTAAAAAAAAAAACAATAGTAATATCAGCGGTATTAGCGGTGAATCACAAAATGTCAGAGCACACCTACTGTGACAGTAAGAAATGAGAGAATGGCTTGACACTGGGTTAAATGCTAGAAAACATCTTTGTAAAGCAAAGCAGTCAATGATCCTTGACAGCGTTATGAAGCAGCTGTCAGAGTAAGAAATCGCTGAACATAATCAGCTGCCAAAAGCAACCCCTAAAACCTCAGTATTTTTGTTCCTTTTGCATTAAATGTATTATATTAATGTATTTTAGTTGATTTTGATGTCTGGTTTGATCTTCAAGTTAGTTCAGATTTAGGCATTAGGATCAATTTTGACAGTTTTCTTTCTGCTGTGGAGAACAAGTATAACAAGTCAGGTCAGTGTTTATTTGTATATCTCAGACCACAAATTTTCCTCAAGTGGCTTTACAGTCTGTAGAGCATGACACCTATGTTTTTAGAGCCTTGAACTGATTGAGAAGAAAATACTGCTAAACAATACAAGATGGCAGAAAGCCACAAATTCTCTTAATTCAATTGATGTGTTCTTACACGAATCAGTTTGTAAGATGGGCTCCTGTATGAGCCCAAATAAATGTTCCACGTCTTATAGGTTCTAGTCTGCCTCTATATTAAAGAATGTTTCTCAGTAAATTTGTTTAATTTTCATCATCCAAGTAATAGTGTGTGTAGTGGCTGCACATCATAACAGCTGTCATCTGGGTGTTGTCATTGACCGCCTCTTATCTGCATGTTTTAAGCTGCAACATGTGAGTGGCTGCAGCTTTGAAAGAACTCTTCGCACTACACTGTCAGATGAAGTGCAGATGAAGAGCCTGTATCATAACAAAGCCTTTTAAGTGTAGCCTAATTAAAATGTAGAGTGCCCTTTAAAGAGAGCTGACGGCAGAGGCAACAGAATTGCAATTTCACAATTGTGTAACCTTAACAAATTTGTGCTAATGCATAATGCATACAGTAATTAGAGAAAGAGGCCTCACGGTGTGCCTTTTGTTCTGTGGTACAGAAGTGATAATAGCAGATCTCTCATCCTGAGCACAGATGCCTTGTACCACAGCTGTGTCATAGAAATAGGGTTGATACTGAATCTTTTAGATTCTCTGATTAGCAAATGGATCTATCATGCTGCATAACTTAGTGGTCAAATGGAAGTGATGCATCTAGGAATTTGAACTCTTCCGGTCTCAACAGCATTTTCCTTTTCTCAGCATCATTCAGTGCTGTCTTGTTGACCTTTTTTTGGGAGACAAACACTTCAATATGAAGTTACATTATATACATACAAAAGGGCATGTTTCCTGTGGATTATGCAATGTTAATGTGGTGATTACTTCTTGCTGTGATAAGGGTGAGTGCAGACTGCAGATGGAGGCCCAGCGCCTCAGCCTGTCTCAGATCCACGCTGCCCAGCTCGAGCTGCTGCAGGAGGAGGCGGACGCCCGGACGCACTCTCTGGAGCTGAAACTGCAAACCTGGAAAGATCATGGCAACCTGGGTGAGCAGAGGTGTAATTGTTTGCTTTTTGTGTGTGCATGTCTTTTACATTGTGTGCATCTGTGTTTGAAGCAAAGCCATTGTCTGCTTAGACACAGTACTTGGATCCATCATTCATGATAGATCAAATCAGAACATGATTTTGGTTGGCAGCTATATTTAGCATTGTTTTTGTGCATTGTTCTATTTAGCTTGTGTTTGTTGGAGAAATATTTAGAACATTTGAAATATTCAATTAATATGTCTATTTTTGCATTTTATTTTTATTTTTTACAGAGGAGTCAAAAATGTCCAAATACCAGAACATCTTACAAGCTGTGTCAGAAGAGTGTAACGATATCATTTTGGTAATTATTGAAGAGTTTTCTGAATGCACCTTATCAATATGTGTTGCAACATTACCTAAAACCTTGTTACTCTGTTCTGTTTTCAGGCTTTTCGAAAGATGTTCGGTGAAGAGTTTCTGGAGAGTGTTTATGCAGAGGGCCGGTCAGACCCTTCACTGGACAGACCAGAAACTAGTGAATCCACCTCTGTGGTACTGGAGGCCAGAGGTACATAACACTTTTTAAATAATGACAGTATAGCATGAAACGGGTATTACAGATAATAAAAATGACTTCTGACTGAGTGAATCACTGTGAGTGAGAATGAAATTTACTTAGTATTTAAAGTTCTTCTTATCTAATATCTAGTATCTAACTTTGTGTATTCAGAACCCAGCAACACTTTTACATATAATGAAATAAAACAAAAAAATCTCAAACCAGGGTAATTAAAATTTAATCGAATCTCATGAAATGCATTTCTTTCTCTCACCGTAGATCTCTACAGAGATCTTCAGCAGGTGAGGGATAGGATTGGGTACGAACATCACCGACTGTCGCAGCTCCAGGCTCTGCTGAGAGCTGATGAAAGCAAGGTGAAACCTACTCATCTTTAAACACAAGTTTTCTCAGCTACATGTCTAAGCAGGTCCTGAATATGTTGTGCATTAACATGGGAAATTAGCAAAATAAAATATACTCAAAGAGTCAGCAGAGTCATACCTAAGAAACATTTGATTTACCTAATGGTAAAAACACATACCACATAACCACAACATCCATGGTTCAACTCCTCCCTGGGGGTCGTACCCCACTGTCTTTCTCCCCATACAGTATCTTTCCTGTTTATCACTGCACTAACTATCAAGTAAAGGCTTAATAGTATAAGAAGAGTCTTAAAAAAGTAGCAGTATGTTGAATTTCTTGTTGATATAAAACAGTAAAGCATGTTTTTCTTTTTTTTCTTGTAAAATACAGTATGCTAAGACAATTAGTATATAGTGCACATTGTATATACTGTCAAACTATATACGGGTACACAGTATATAGTTTGAAAAATGGACATTGTGGTGTTTCTTTTTTTTTTGAAGAAGAAGAGATGATAAAGAGGATAAATGAGAAACACACTAACACATCTCTTGGTCTCCCAGATGATGGAATTGCAGAAGGCATATGATGAACTGAAGAGCAGCAGTGAGAAAGAGCTCTCTGACCTGCGTCTGCAGGTCGCCAGCTTAAGCCCATCTACAAGTAAAGGTAATTCTGGAGTTGCACTGTCTAATAAAAACAGAACAGGTCAAACAGTAATGTCAGGTCAGAGGTGTGTGTGCGTGTGCGTATAGATACTGTATCTATGTATAATATGATAAAATACACACTTTTATAGTGCACTCTTCTCTGTATGCTGCAGGTGTAGGCTTCCAACGTTTTCCATGTTATGGTCTTTGCTATATAAGCTGATTAATGATTGTCCTGCCACATACATTATGTGCCACACACTTTCAACTTGGCACTTTTTGTTTTTGCATTGTTTGTATTTGTATGTGATGTTAGTTACAAACAGAGGGATTGAGCAGTACCTTGTTTATCAACCATCATTCCTCTAGCAGTTGTCAAAGTGGCAATTAAGAATTTAATGCTGGCCAGACAGAAGTGAAAATTGCCTGCATATAGTTCTGTAAAATGTTTTTATTTTGTTGCATTAAACTGGTGCTATTATGTACTTATTTCACCACTGTATGTTCATGCAGTACTTATTGCATGCTGTTATTTACCACTGAGGTGACCCATTTTCTTCCAGGAGCAGCAAAGGTTTCGTGTGTTTGACAGTAATTTTAAATGCTATGCAGCTGGGCTTATTGAATTTGACATTTCTGTATTCATTAGATCTTGGGGAGTGGGCTGGTGCATCATCTGGCTCTCTTACAAAGGAATTGGAGAGACTGAAGGCCGAGGCTCAGGAGAAGCAGCGTCAACTGGAGGAGAGTCACAGGCAAGAGATGGAGCACCTCAGAGCTCACTACCAGCAGCAGGCCACAGAGGCCGAGGAGCAATGCGCCACTGAGCTCATGCTGCAGCAGCGACTGCAGGACGTCACAGGAACTCAGACTCCCTACAGGTGATGACACTGAAAATGCATGATCACACTTCTTAGCAGTGAAGGCTACTGCATGTGCTGCCCAGTCATTTATGGTTGTTAAGGATTTAGGAGCACTGTCACTGGACTCATGTTCTCTCTTGATGACAGCTGATGGCTCTTTATTTGATTGATGCAGTGCATCTGTTAGAGTCCGTGCACACAGAGCTGAGTCACGCTCATCATGTTCTCTGCATTTGTTTCCACTACGGTGCACCTGCTTTGGAGGTGCGTTCTGGGAGCTAAATTTCAGGACCACTCAGGAGGTAGTACTAAAATCAAGTACCAGGAATGCAAGGAGGGAGGGAGTGCGTGTGTGCAGAACAGTCGCTGGTGATTGGTTTAATGCCTGCGGCTTCACACCTCAAGCATTAGCAAAACAAGCACCATGTCTAAACACACAGTTGACTGCGTGTATGAGAGAGGAGTAGCCCCTCCCTCCTCTAAACAGAGACTGACAGAGCGAAAATACAGTGGAAAAACAAAACAGGACCCTCCGTGTCATCCCTGGAGGCTATGCTTGCTGAAGGTTAAGGCAAGTACAGCAAGTATAGGGAGTACCGCTCAATGGTGGTGCAGCATAAGGAGTCCACTCACATCTGTGACATACTCATTGTTTATGCTGCTGTATTGTAACTTATACAGTATGTTAGACTCTTCCAAAACAGGTTCAGGTTTATTTGTTTGCATGACATAAAGACAAGGAAATGAAATGTGGCTCCTCGTGGACCACAATTCAATACAGAACAGACATTAAGGATGAGTGCAAAATAAAAAATTGCATAAAACAAAACAATTGCAGGCTAAAAACTGTACATTACAAATTAACATGGACAAAAACCTCAAAGTCCTAAGCACTCAGAGGGAAAGTATAGTGTTTCAATGACAACAGCAATGAGTATCTTGTCATAGGTAAAGTGAAGTTGAGTCCCAGCACTACTGGGAAAACTTAGATGCTGCTGCCATCCACTGTTTGATTTTATAAATATAATTCAGACTGTTCTTAAGCCCTTTTTGTCCAGTTCTGACTATGTTCAAGACAGGAATTCCCAGACATACAGAAAATGTGGAATACACGCATATATTTTATACCCACATATGTTTTACATATATACAGTTTGTTATATATTTTGTCTACTTAAATTAATTCATGCATTAGTATCATGTAACATATTTTAAGGGCAGCATATTTGTCTAGCACTGAAACAACTGATAGAAAATGACTCTGCCACTGATGATCCAGTGAGTCGTAACATTTTTTTAAATGGAAAAATGGCAAAAAGATTTGTCTGATTATATCTTCTCAGATGTGAGGAGCTTTTCTTGTCAGATATGAAATGAAATCTTTGGCTTTTGGATTGTTAATCATTTAAAACAATGAATGTGAAGATGATACCGTGAACCCCAGATTATTGTAATGTCACCTTACTGTATTGTTTTTTTAACAGTTTGCAGACAAAATGATACATGATGAATTTATCAAGAAAATATTATATTATTATAGACAGTGACAATAATATAATAAGTTACAGCCCTAATGTCATCACCTCAATTTGTGTTTCCTTTAACATTATTATTGTTTCTAAGACCAGTTTATTAACCTTGTTACCCAGCAGTCATCATGTTACTGAGGGTGGTGGATGCTCCAGTTGGTGCCACACAGAAACCTTTAGGCTTCAATGCTTAAAACCAAAAGCATGTAACAAGTTTCCAGCTTTTTTTGTGTGTGTAAAATTGGTGATTAATGTCAGAAACAATACCCCCAGTAAGCTGCATCATGTTGCCATTAAAGAATTTACATTCACATTTAGCTGTAAGATTGTACTAAGGCTTCTTTGGAAATATTTTTTGAAATTGTTCTGGAAAAAGAAATATCTGAAACTAATACACTTAAGAGAGTTTATAGGACACCTAACTTTGACATTGCTCTTTGTCTTCCAGCCCATCCAGTGTTTTAGAGTCCAGCTTCGACAAGACAGGAGAGCACAGCGGGGAACTAAAGGTATGGCTGCTATATTCTTTTCCCTCCTCTAAATTTCCCATGTCACATGCATCATATCTTACGGCGAGCTGAAACATGTGTATGCATTAAGACACTATGACAGTAAGGGTGCTAGGGAGGGAGCGGTTACAACCTTTAGGCCACAACGTGCCCTAAATCTCCAGCTTTATACCAGAGGCGGCATCATGGGCAGACCTACATCTAACAATTTAAAGGACCGGACGTTACATAACTCGCCACTAGTGTGTTTCTTGTGAAGCAAGTGGACGTACTCTAGTGTTGGTGGCTGCATGAAAGGAGGATTCTGTCTTGCATGAATGAACTGTGGCTCTCCCTCAGGCCTTTTCTAGTGTATCACTCTCAGTCACTCCAGCCTGAAAACTCCCACAGCTTATATGTTAAGAGGATCTTACTGTACATTCTCATACTGAGGCTAGAGAGGAAGAGAGAGGACTTGACATAAAGGCAGTACTAGTGAGAACCAAAGAGCAACTTGCCCACGATACACTTGTATGTTTGGACTGAAAATGTTAAACTTGAGGCAATGGTGCCGAGGAAGCTGAAGGACTGTGAAACAGACAAGACAGGGATTCATCACAAGACACAGTGATAGTGTGTCAGAGCAAAATGTAGCTGTAATATAATGAAAGACATCTCTTTATCATCCCTGGGAGGGTGGAGAAAACAAAGTGATGTATTTATCACTGGTCAAAGTGTAAGCAGGACTTAGCTACACTACAGAGGACCTCACTATTTTAGAAACTGCCTTGAGGTACTTTAATTTTCCCCAACTTCATATCTTGTTATCTGCCTCATTTTAACACCCTACAGCTGCTGTTGCCCGGGACATTTAAATTAGTAACTTGTAGCTTTTTGTTCACTGTCCACCCTGTCACAGGAGCCCACTGAGGAGGAACTGTCAGAGGGAGTTGTGGGTTTGCTTTGGCCAGCCAGGTCTACAAGCCTGACGGCACAGCTGCAGGCACTGAGAAGAGCGCTCTATCACAAGTATGTCCACGAAGTAGCTGCTCTCAAAGAGCAGCACAGCCTTGAGCTGAGGAGACTGAGAGAAGAACAGGGGCAGGAGAGGAAGGGAGAAGCGCGTCAGGAAGAGGGGAGCTCAGAGGTATCAACGGTGCTGGAAGCTCCACAGAGAGCCTTGGGGCAGCCAAGCAGGTTCTTCTGGAAGATAAACAACACCAGGAGAGAGTGGAGGAGGAAGTTGCCAAGGTAGGAGGCCATATATTTTGTTGTGTAGTCAGTACCAATAAAACTGGTAACAGTAGACAATTGTATTGTTTGATTGATATGAAAGGATACAATCAGAGTTGGGAAAAAACTAAAATAAATTATTAATTGAAGTTGTTTTATTAACCAAAAAATGGCCAAAATTTGATGGCTGTAGTTTCTGAAATATGAATATTTACTGTTTTTCTTAGTCTTGTGTGATAGAAAACTGAATATATTTGGGTCATGTAGGGTAGCTTGGACAAAAGAGGGCATTTAATGAGCTCTTAAAAGTGCATTTTCTCTTTTCATCTGGTATTTTATAGACCAAACAGTAAGTCAGTTAATCAAGAAAATAGTCAGCAGAATATTTGATGAAAATAGTCATTGTATCCATCAATGTTGTACAAACCTCAAGAGAAGAGGGGTTCATCAGAGTTACTCCCATTTTATCAGCATTCCTAGGTCACTGTTATGTCCCAAATCAAATAAAGAAAGAAAATATATTCTATTCTGTCCTAAAGAAAATATATTAGGATCCATATTATCTGACAGGCCATAGTTCAGATGTCCGTGGAGTTTGCCCAGCAGACTGAGCTGGCTCGAATCACCAAGTGTGCCTGCCAGAGGACCACCTCCGTGCAGACCCAGTCAGAGGATGAGGAAAGGGAAATAGAGGAGGGGACTCCCAGAACTTCTCTCCCCCAGGACACCTGTCTGGCAGAGGTGGACAAGCAGAAACTGGAAAGGGAGCTTGAGGAGAGGAATGCAGAGATTAGAAAGTTAAAGGAGGAGCTGAAGAAAACCCTAAGAGCATCTGAGCAGGTCAGTGCCACAACCTGAGCATCACTCGTCATGCTGACAGGATACATTTAGCTGCATTTCTCCTGTTTCTACAGGAGGTGGCGCTGCCATCTCTCCCAGTTTCTGTGCCTCAGGTGCACCTGTTGCCATAGCAGCACAAAGATAGTAGTGTTTCTCTCGGCTCTAAGGGAGTTAGAAGTGTGTGTTTGTGTGCTTGTCAAAGGATAGTGTGTCTTGCTGTGCCTTATTTGAATTCACTTTTACTAATGGTCACACAAACGGCCACAATGTCCACTGCTGCTGAGAGTTTTCAGGAATCTGTTTATCCATCTGCAACTTTGCAATGACGGGTCTGTTGTCTGTGGTCTCTCTGCTGCCTGTTCAGGCCTTAAAAAAGAGAGAAGACAGCCAAGAAGAAATTGAGGAGGAGGAAGATCCATTGTCATCGCAGGATGTTGGAGAGTCGTCTGATAAAGACACTGAAAGGTACCGCACTCATTGCATTCATGCTGTTACTTAATAGTCAAATCAACCTTATGCACATAGAACATTTGTAACTTCTCAAGCTGTATACTGAGTTGTTCTTTCATAATAAACTGATGTATGTTTAGACATAAATAACATTGATTTCCAGTTGAAACCATTTAATAAAAATTTTAGTGTGTTCTATCAAATGGTGACAGATGTGTTTTTACTGTAATCTCGAGCCTGATTGCCGCTTCACTTCAGTTACTGGGGTTAACTGTAACTATACATGTCTCCTGACGTCAGAAACCTGTTGCGTAAGGCGAACGAGAGGCTGAGTCAGGTGTTGGTTGATGTGCTGAAGACAACGGCAGCAGCGGAGGAAACTATAGGCCTCCACACGCAAAGTCTGCGTGATGCTTCTGGTGGAGGGGAGCCTCCTGCACCGTTTCACTTCACCACACAGAGAGCTGAGCACAGAGTTTACTCACAGTCCACCAGACATCATGCTGCAGGCAAGTAATATTAGTGTTGAGTAAATGTTTGGGAAAATGCAGGTCTTGATGCTCGGGCAACGCTTTCAGGGGTCCACAAAAGTGACCGTAAAACCGGAAGAATCATAATTCCGCTATGTATACACTCATTACACTTTAAAGTTATTGCTCTGCTCTTTAATTGCACACATGCTCATGCTCCTATTTTATGACTGCCATCCAAAATCAAATTTTCAATTCGTTTTTAAACTTGTTTTCCTAAAAAAACCCCATGAAAATCAGTTTTTGTATAAACCAGCTTTAACCTCGCTACTAGACTTGAAACTTACATTGTCACACAAATTCAAGCTGATCACATGCAACTGACAACACAGACAGTTAAAGTTAGTCCTGTAATTCAGATATTGAATTTGCCTGCTGTCTGAATGGATCTGAGTATCTGAATTTAATGATCCCATGGAAACAACAAAGTCTCCATTAATCACTGATTATCTGTTTGGCATCCTAGTATCTCAGCACTTTGCTAAAACTGTAACTGTTTATATTAATCACATTACTTTAGCTCACTGGAAGGACCTCCTCCTAGTGGATCAGACTACTCAGCCATTAGGCTCTTTCTTGCTTCTTCTCCTTTTTAAAATTTTGTGTTTGTGGGGGGATAAACTGTAGTTGAGCCCCAGTGACTGACTGAGACAAATACCTTGAACTCAAACACCGTTACTGTAACTGAAAAACAATTTTCTTTGTTTTCTCAGAAGTCTGTACTTTCCCACTGTACTGCAGACAAACCATACTCACCACTCCACTGTAGATATCTGTTATAAATTGCAGTCATACATGCTAGTGGTCATTGCTGGTCTTATCGTATGCTTGCATTCAAATTATAGTTGGTGCCTATCAAATTATGTACCTGTATGTAATTTGTATGTGCAGAGGTGGCAGTACCTTATCTAATCATGTGTTTTTATGTAAATAAGTTGCAAATGACATTAAGCAGCAATATTCCAGTGAAATACACATAATCACCTAACACATAGAAGGAAACGTTGTGTACGTTTACTGTAGCTTCATGCCACAAAACTGTAGAACCCATATAGACACCAGTACTGGAGGTGTTGCATCGGGAAAACGTTGCCCATTTGATATTCCAGTTTTATTTTGATTGAACAAATGTAAAGATAGAAATATCTTTAGGTTGTTTATGACTTTATTGTGAATTAAAATCCCTTAAATTCAGTGATAAGAGTTTAATTTTGTAATAATCAATGACTACTGTATAGTCAAGTTACTATGCTACAGATGTAATAACTCAACCGGCCTCTGTGCTTCAAAAGAACCGCTGCTCTCTCCCAGTGCCTCTATATGTCAACATTGTTCCAATGTAAAAAATGGTTTAAAGAAAACTATTACACAGTGTAAAGTCTGACCCATATTGCCTCCTGCTGCTGTCGTGATATTCCTGTGAAAATGAGGTTACAGAGTCAAATAATTCATTGTGACTGACATCATATCAACTTGCCCAAAGTGACATGGGCGCAGGGTACTCATTTGATTACTCATTTGAGTACCCTGCACAGAGGAGCTGCTGTATGCACTGTAAACCCTGTATTTTTAGTTCTGCTCTACCTCGTTTTGTATTGCCATTAATATAAACTACACAAAACTTAAGGTTACATTTATCCTACACCAAGCTTTACAGCACTTTATTTCTGTAGGAGCTATGTGTAATTACTAGTTATGTAAACTTCAGATAGTTAAAAGTATTAAAGTAGCTTAAGATTTAGAGTTTGCAACAAGAATTTACTTGATTGTGTAGGTGGTCCTCTCACAGTACCTTTGCTTATTCATCTAAAGTTAGAGCATACAGGAAAAGAAGCTGCAAAAAGCCTATTGGTCACAAAATATCTAAGTGGAGTTTGGCGATACACATCAGGTTCTTGTGTCATACATCCTGCTCTCTGTTCCTCTTGTCACACCAGGACACACTGCAGAAAGTTGCCAGGGCGGTGAAACCAGCGAAGACGATGTGAGTGTGTGGTCCAGGGAGACTGAGGCCAATGAAGGTCTGGAGCTATCCCAGCAGATGATGGACAACCTGCTGCTGGGGGCAGGGACACAGCTGGAGAACGAGGAATGTCTGATGAGCATCAGCAGCCGACTCCAAATGGCTCTAAAGAAGATGTTGATGGCCATCACAGACACCAGCAACCAGGTACAAACTAAACACTGTTGGTTAAGTGGTCTGGTGTCTGCTCGTGTTCAGAGCAGTGCTTGGCTAGCTCACCTTCTTGTCTTACTGCATCTAGCACTCTCAACTCTTAAGAAACTGTTATCGCTTTTATTCTTAGGATGTCAACTATTTTATGTTTTTGCAAAAATGATTATTTCTGAAATATTCTGTCATATAACTTGGGCATGAGATAGCCTCTGAATCAATATTATAATACGATATAAATATGAATGAATAACAAAATAAAGTGAAACAAATTAAGTAATTAGAAATGGAAATTCGGTCTGATTAGGCTAAGTATGAGTTGCTTTGAGGAACAAAGGAATATGTAATAGTTTGTAGTAGCAGTTTTCAAAATGATACCCAGTGCTCTTTTTGAAAGAAAAATTTAATTGTTGCCAAAGCTTTTTTAGTACCTTAGTTTGCAAAACATAAACATGTTTTTCAGCCTTTTTTAATCATAAAAACAAACCAAACAGTTTAATCCATCATTGTTAAAGGGATAGTTGGAAGTACAAATCAATAAGCCAGTCTAAAAATTTGACTAATTAGCTGTCTATACTTGCTTTAGACACTTTGTGATATCCAGCCCTACTAAACGGGTTGAGGAGAATTCCTCCCAAACATTTCTGTGTGCTTGTGCCTAAAAGCTCTAGTGACACATTTAGCTTTTGTTAAAACATTTAAATGCCCACACTCAACACTGTTAACCCCTTCTTATGGGTTTATACGCCTGTTCAAAGAGGCATAATGGGGATGAGACTGCACAATGTGGCCGGCAACAAAGTTGGCCTAGATCTATGGTGGTCTAAAATCTACACACAAAAGAGCTGCCTCATTCCCTGCAGTTGCCCGTAGATACGAGCTGTATTTACACTGTGCTTTTGTCTGGCCGACCAGCCTATCGTGATGCAGCTCGACAGCACAACTCCAACCCCCTCAGGTTATCACACAGTGTCCAGTGTCAGCCCACAGAGACGGGGCCAGCTGAACTAGGCCATTGAATGTGTTACGGTAACTGACTGCACAGAGCATCTTCCCGTTGGCTGAAATTCATGCATTATGCACGCTGAGATGGGTTTTATCCTGGTGATCTAAAAATAGCTTTAAAAAAATTGTGTTGCTGCAGCATCCATTGATATCTCTGAATGCATGCTGGTTAAATATAATTTGTTGATTTATTTGGATCTTTCTTCACATATTTGGCTTGATAAAAGACTATATCAGCTGTATTTTAATTACAATACACCCTCTCTCAATCTTATTCTTGGTTCAGTTTCTTTTGACTTGACTTATTTTATGTCATGGAATAGAGAATAAGCAAATTGTGATGGGTATTTTTTATTATCTTCATACATTTCACAGTAGATTAATTAAAAAAAACAATCAACAAATCAAAAATAAATATAATTTTTTTTTTATTTTTTTTTTTACACATATACACATACCTTCCACACAGTTAATAGCACAATAAATTTCCTGTCAAAGCCAGTAATGGTTAGTCCAGTGATTTTGGTGCTGTTATTGATCATGCGCGCATTAGTCTTACCAGTGAGAAGTGCTGGATCGCCATGCCTTGCCTGTGGAACAGAGATTCATATAACAAGCTGGTCAGGAATGTAAAGTGTTTTTTTTTTTTTTAACTGCTGCTGTAAATTATTTGCCCGGGGAAGGTGTTTGCTCACTCACCGCTCTCATTTCATAATCTGCCGGTGAGATGCTTCAGTGAGACGTGGAAATTGTTGAGGTGTACTGACTATGCTGGTTGACATGTCAAACAGAGACAGTAGGAGGGACAAAAGTTGCCTTAATTGCTTCTTTTTGTGGCTACACAGGGAGGGAATCCAGTTTGACAACTTTTTGTGGACAGGGTGTGTGCAGTCTGTACTTATTGTGTGTTTGGAGAGTGTGTGCATGATCTATGTGCAAATCCACCAGGCCCACTGGCCCTTAGGATTGAAGCCACACCTACTTCCCTCCCACTCCTGCCAGCAAGTATCCTACAATCAATAGAGGAAGTGGAAGAAAAGTAAGGGCATCTGACTGGTGAAAACTGCCCTGGAAGTCTGGGATCTTTTTTTTTAGACAGATGGAAAAATGAATGTAACAGGGTGAGAGTAGCACACCTGGGGCAAGTAAACCTCACCTGACAGGAAAACGTTCCGGCACCAACAAGTAATATCACGATATGAGCAAGGGACATGCGTGGAGAGGGAATGGCAGCCCTAGAAAAAAAAGAGTGAGCAACTTCAGACCGAAGCGCTATCATTTCACCCTCTGCTGGCTTCCGTTTGGACTGGACAATTAAAAGAGGCCCCTGGGAGGCTTCCCTGCAGGTTGGGGTTGCTACAACAGTGTAGTATTGTTAATGAATCTTCAGAGACACTGAGAGAGAGAGAGAGAGAGAGCTGGAGCAGACGTGGGGGTGTGAGCTTTACAGAGCGACATCAAATGATTCTACTCTGAAGAAGGGAGGTCAGAAATAACAGAAGGGGCTGTAGATCATCAGAAAAGAAGAAGAAATGCTCGCCTTTGCCTTTACATACCTCCTGTGGTCTCATTCAGGAATGTCCTTTAAGCTGCTGGTCAAAGATGTGACTTCCACCTGCTGCCAAGGACTATAAAAATTCTTGTCGTTGTCTAATGAGTTTCTCTTTCAATTTTTACCTGGAACTTGTTCTCCCCCAACCAGGGAGCATGTGACTGAGATGACGCGAATATCATCCTCTCCAAATGTTGTTGACTCTTCTTATGTGTGTAGAAACTGTTGCTTGGAGCTTTCCACAGCGCTGCTCACTGCTTCATCCCCCACTGGGCTTTACTCTCATTTGAGGTTTCGCAGCTCATCCTGAGGGATCATTGGCAGATGCAAACCCCTTTTTGATGACTCCAGAAAAAGAGCTTCAACTATAACAAAACCAGGCTGGAAGTTCTCCCTTCATTCATCCCTCCTTTACCATGGATTCCTACCGCTCTTACTGGAACTCAAGCCTCCACAATAACACATGGATGGAGGGGCAGGACCAGGATGTGTACGAGGTGGAATCTCGTGTTCCACTTCCCCGACCTTTCCCAGTCTACAACACCTTGAACGAGAAAAATGCTGTGGTGGTGCAGACACAGATCTCACATGTCAATCACAGGATTAATGGTCACCTTCTTAAGGTCATCTCCAAAATCTCCCTGCCCACTCCTCCTTATACAGTAAGTTTCACACTGGGTAGCCCACAGCTGTGCTGTGTTGAACAGCTTTTAAATTATACACGAAGAGCATGTACTGTTACTTAATATTTTATAGGTACATTTTCCCTCCATTAATGTATTTCATGTCTACACATGCAGATGTAAGTTCATGTCATTCCACACAAACGAACAGCAGCCCTTTCTGTGCTGCTTCTGAATCAGCAGCTGAAAGATTATAGGACTTCTATGTGGCAGGATCATAGTACCACTTTCCATAATGTTACAATGAGACCTTTGCTCTCTGAACTGTGGGAAATCTCTATAGAGTAGCAATAAAATAATGTGAATGTGCTGGCGGTTTCCTGCAGTATAATGATTTAATGGGCTTTCCACAAGGAAACCATGCCGTCTGTCACCTGACTGCAGGATGATAATAGAAATGTGGTTCTTACATTTCTGTCACATCAGCACATAACCTCATTTTGTTTTTGACATTTACTTTTTTGTACAATGCCAGTGCACTTATGTTAAAAACTGTATTAAAAACATTGCACATTATACAGAAACCATGAACTGTGTTGTCAAACCTCTTATAATAGAAGTATATTCTTAACGGTGACAGCAAAATGCCTTTATAAGTCATTCAAAAACAGTTTTCCAAGTAGGGTGGAAGATCTGGGTAAAATCAGTATTTTTAGGTAGACTGATTGGCCACTTTAATAGGCACGCCTTTAAGGGTAAGGTTAAGGATAATCACCTTTATTGGCCAAGTATGTTACACATAAGGAATTTGTTTCCGGTACAGAACCAATGGCAGCCATCTATGGCGCCAACTCAACTGATGGCTCTAACCATTGGCTCTTTACAATTGTATGCACTTCAGTGCAACACTTCCACCTTAATGTCTGTGTTTTTGATGCTCAAAATGTCAGTTTTTGGTGTGTAAGAGTTGCATTGAAGTGCATTCAGTTGTACAGGTGTGCCTATTAAAGTGGTTGATGAGTGTATCGCAATATGGCAAATGTATATTGGAAGCAATGAACTGTGTTTCACTGTATGCATTATATAAAATAAACCTGAATAAATCAGCTAATTTCAGAGTTTATTTCAACAACATAACAGTAGCTTGGTATGATTATATTTCCACAGTATGATTTGGGTAAAAGTCAATCCATGAATCATTACTACTTCTACTTCCAAACTTGCGTTAAAAACAAAGACTGGGAAGTTCCTTTCTTTTCTCCTGTGTCTTAGGGCAGGAGAGTGCAGCTGTATTTCTCAATTCAACCTCTGACAACTGTTGTCACAACTGGCCTTTTATGTTATATATAACGTGTGTGTTTTTTCCAAGATGTACAAAGTTAATCTAGTAATTCTGAAAGATTTTCAAAAGAATGGTCACAGTCGTCAGGATGACGGGTACTAACCCCAGTGTATTTTCATTGATGTTGCTAAATTTCAGAGCTGATTAATGTGCACTGTCCTTTATACAGTAAATAAACAGTTGAAGACATTATACAACAGACTGAGTAGTTATTTCTTTAACAAGTCAATTGATCTTCACGTGTAAAATTGGTGGATTGGGTAGGTCAAAGATTCTATGATCATTTGATGCAAAGACCAGTCACCCCTCCAGACTCTTCTGCTTGTGTGACACCACCTCTCTCCTCTTGCCCTCTCAGCTTGAACATGCCCGGCTGACCCAGACCGAGCTGATGCGGGAGTCTTTCCACAGCAATAGTGAGATGAAGGACCTGCAGCAGAAGCAGGAGGAGCTGCAGGAGAGGTTGTCTGAGGAGGCCCGGGCACGGGAGCAGCTGGCCCTGGAACTTCACCGTGCTGAAGGTGAGTTTTTCAGATTTTTAACATGAAAAAACCCAGTGTTTTACGCACTACGATCAGCATGAACTGAACTGAGGTGTATCTTTGTTAATCAATTGTGTGTCACTGAAAGCACAGGCTTTCAGTGTCTGTAGGCCTTCTAAATGACACTTTCCTCAAAGCATTTTATAGAAAGGAAAAATTGTACTCATCATTTCTCTATGGACACTAACAGGTGATTTGATGATATGTGGCAAGTGTTTACAGAAAACACACAGCACTGCATTAGAGAGCATAAGGAACTGAAGTGAGCATACATGTGTGCATGAGATTAGGGGAGGGGGTGTTACTGGTAGTGAAGGAATCAGCTGTTTGAAATGGAGAGTAAAGGAGTGTGAGACCATCTGTGGTGGAAAATTAGTAATTAGTATTTGTGAGTCTGTCTCTAATTTGGTTTTGACATTAGATTGCAACTATATTATGAGGGTTTGTGTAAGGAGGTGATGCTACTTGTGTGAGAACAAAGTAAGCTGCTAACCTCAGTAGGATGTCAGTGTGAAATCTGGTCTTCTGACAACTGTTTAAATGCTGTAGCAGATCAGTTCACTCAGGCTCCCATTCTTGTCAGAGACAGCTGGTACGTGATGGTACACTGTTACGACCACATCCAGTTTCGCACACCAAACTCAGTCGACTGGGCTGTTTTAGGCCCCTCACGCAATCTGTCAAGTGAGCAGTACAGTAGTCATTTCTTTTTTTCTGGCTTTTTGGACACACTGAACAGTGGTGAGTTTCTAGTACTTCATAATCCTGTATTGTTTTCATTAGAGTATCCTGTTAGTGTTTATTTTCTGTGATCTTGTAGAGGTGCTGAATAATGACAAATATTTTCTGTCATAAAATGGCTTTATAGTTTTATAGGATAGACCATCAAAGAGGGGGACCATGTGGCAAACTGTAGAAAAACCACATTACAGAAAGAAGGCCTGCAACAAAAAATTATTTTCATTATCGATTAGTCTGATTATTTTTTTCAATTAATCATTTAGTGATTAAAAATGTGGAAAAATGGCATCCACAATTTCTCAAAGCATTTTTTAAATAATGTCTTCAATTTGCATTTTATCTGATTTAACATTTTAAAAATCCAGAAAGCATTTGATATAATTTTAACAGTTAGTCAATTCATTACATAATCCATGATGAATTCTTTGTCGATTGTTTAATCGGCTAATGGTTAGACCTCTGATAGAAACTAAATTCTACCCCCCCCCCCCAAGCTGTCAACCTGTCAGTTTTATATACAACAGTTACACGGCAGCTGTTCCTGTCTGGTCATGTGGCGTGTTGCTTCTTCATTTACTTTGAGGGAGTGTTTGAAATCTGCTAAGCCTGTGTCTCTTCATATCTGCTTAAATGTAAATGTTACTGATGCGAAAGAGAAATATTTCTTCTCCTATTGTGTTGATGATGATCCTTGTAGGTAAAGACTCAGGGTGTGGCCTTTTCAAACTTGTTCTGAATTAAACCAAGAGACAGGTTCAGATTCCCAGCTCAGGCTGTAGGTTCCCAAGAGAGCACTATTTATCTGGTGGACAAGGTGTTTTTTTTAAGACAGGAATCATGTGCATCTGTGTGTTGTGGAGGGATCCCTCCTTAGGCAAACTTTACACACAGCTTAGGTTCCTGCTCACATGGTTGAAATAAAATCATCTCCTGAGAACACAGGTGATATTTACCTTCTGCCTTGGGTTTAGATAACAGAGAGAGCTCAGTGAGACCATATAGACTACAAGCAGGCAAAATCAAGTCAGAAAATATAATTTACCATAAAACTGATCTCAATCTGGAGCAAAGTTGCACTTAAAGGAAAATATTTAATGGCATCTCACCAGTCTGTCAATGTGTTCCTACCTTCTTTTCTCTATGCCTTCCTGGTGCATAATGCTCAATGCGCAGTACAGTAATCAGAGCTTTTTATTGCATTTACAACTCAGTCTTGTGCTTCACTTCAACCAAAATGGGCCAGGTGTGCTCATTTGTATGCATGTTTGCATTTTTGTTGCTGGTAACTTTGGATTTTATATCCCACTGTTAAGCGCTCATTCATCTGGATGGCTGCTAGATATAATTCCTCTAAATTCTACTGCTGAGTGATCACATGACTGGGATGATAAGAAATGTGCAAAAGGGGAAATCAGAGTTATTAAACTATGTCAGCACTCTTTATAACTGTGCTGCTCTCACTTTGTCCACCGTTAGGTCTGATTGATGGCTACACAGATGATCAGGTTGCATTGGAGGCACAGTTACGTCAGAAGGAAGAGCTCCAGCTGACCCTTGAGCAAGAGTTGCAGGTGAGGCATTACAGCTGCAGAGTGGAGGAAAATAATGATATATTTCAGAATTTGCCTCTAGCCCAGTCTAGCAGTGACTCACATGTAAGTTCAGTAACATGATGTTGAATTCAGTTCTGATTCTCTTTAGTGTCCTATTCATGTATCATCATGTACATTATACAGTACATATTAATTGTTGGTTTGGGTCTTTTTTTTGTGGATGACTTTAACTTAATGTCATTTTTCCCTGCAGGTTACAAGTAGCCGGCTGCACGAGTTGGAGCAGGAAAGGCTTCAGTTGCAGGAGGAGAGAGAGCTGCTGTCACGGCAAAAGGATGCCATGAGAGAGAACGCTGGGGCACGTGAGCTTCGTACGTATCCCAGACATTCCTGTAACGAAGAATGGAGGGGACATAGACGTGGGTTTTTAAATAAGTTATGGCATTCACATTTAGTTGTATGGTTGAAAGTAAAATAATAGTATGGTGCTGTATGCTTGTAATAAAATGAGGAGAATAATGTTACTCATTAATATTAAAACAAATTGTTCTTTGAATTACACTGGACAACTTGATTTGGTGTGAAATATTAACCCAAAGTAAAAGTCAGTACCTGTGTATTGACAGTATACAACTCCTAGATGTGCATCTGCTCTGGTTTCTTGGAAAGCAGTACAGCTGTGATTTAAAGGAGAAACAGGCCTCTTATTCATTTCATTTGTACTTGTTATGCTGGTGGTAATGAAAAAGATTTTTGTGTTCATGAGCATCAGATAATTGGGCAGCACTGCCAGCAACACATTGCTGAGATAGTTCTTTCTGCTTACAGTGTCTTGCGAAAGTATTCGGCCCCCTTGAACTTTGCGACCTTTTGCCACATTTCAGGCTTCAAACATAAAGATATAAAACTGTAATTTTTTGTGAAGAATCAACAACAAGTGGGACACAATCATGAAGTGGAACGAAATTTATTGGATATTTCAAACTTTTCTAACAAATAAAAAACTGAAAAATTGGGCGTGCAAAATTATTCAACCCCCTTAAGTTAATACGTTGTAGCGCCACCTTTTGCTGCGATTACAGCTGTAAGTCACTTGGGGTATGTCTCTATCAGTTTTGCACATCGAGAGACTGAAATTTTTGCCCATGCCTCCTTGCAAAACAGCTCGAGCTCAGTGAGGTTGGATGGAGAGCGTTTGTGAACAGCAGTTGTCAGTTCTTTCCACAGATTCTCGATTGGATTCAGGTCTGGACTTTGACTTGGCCATTCTAACACCTGGATATGTTTATTTGTATTTATTAGTCATTTAGGTCAACATTGGATCATTCAGAGATCCTCACTGAACTTCTGGAGAGAGTTTGCTGCACTGAAAGTAAAGGGGCTGAATAATTTTGCACGCCCAATTTTTCAGTTTTTTATTTGTTAAAAGAGTTTGAAATATCCAATAAATTTCGTTCCACTTCATGATTGTGTCCCACTTGTTGTTGATTCTTCACAAAAAAATTACAGTTTTATATCTTTATGTTGTAAGCCTGAAATGTGGCAAAAGGTCGCAAAGTTCAAGGGGGCCGAATACTTTCGCAAGGCACTGTAATTCTTCCGTGTGTCTAATATTATGGATAGTGTTATGCATTTAACCAGATGCAACATTGCCGCTATAGGCTCCTCACTTTAAATTAAACTAAAAAAAAAACA
>NW_018127914.1:2389007-2390167 GCF_001952655.1 Monopterus albus
TATCTGTAATTTCTTTAACTCTCACTACTGTTACTTGCTATAAGTCACAAATTTACAGGAATTTTCCAGGAAGTGCTATGGAAACATCACAGCTCATAACTGCTTCTGCTAAGGTTGCACTAAAAACACTCATTTTTATCAAAAAGGTATCCCATGAGTAGATTCACTGAATAAATGGTGAGTATTTTTTGTCTAAGGGTGGAAGCCAAAATTGACTGACAGAAGCCTTTTCCTTTCTACAGCTTTAACCTACTGCTGTGACACAGATAGAAAAGCACTGCTAGTCTGTCTTCACCTTTCACTCCTCCTGTTCACAAACCAAAACAAGAGCATGTTAAATTCTTGTCCTTTCTTATTCTCCTGTAGGCCTAGTTGAAGCTGCAGTTGCAGCACCTGAAGCAGGTGTGTCCATTTTGAGCATGGCTCAGTCATCTCTATACGTCCTTTTAATTGTCTGTTGTAGCTGGGTGACAGTATATCTCTAACCCTAATCCAGCAACTCACCATCAACAAAGCTTGGATCTTGCTTGCTATGGCCTCACAACCTCACTCAGTTCAGTCACTAATCGTTGCTTCAGCTTTTCATTTCTGACTGATTTTCCTCCTGGTTTGTCATTTTTAATGTCTTGGAGTCAGTGTTAGCACTCATTTTAGCATGACGAAATGAAAGTAATTGCTTCAGACATTTATATGTAGTCATTATTTCCTGATTGTCAGCCATCTTAACTCTAAATTAAGCTATCTTTTTAAATGGTTCTGTATATATTTTACATCTGTACATGCTGTGTTTACAGCATTTTGTTTGAGTGAGATGATTGGCCATTCAGGAAGTCCCTCACCCCTGCCTGTAAATGCTTAATGGGCATGGATTGTGCAATGTCTGGACTGTCCACGTTTTTGATTTTTCATTTGCACTCTCACCTTGTTACTTATGCACTAATCCTACGGAAGTTGGTCCTGGGTGAACTGGTTGGGGGTGTTCACTGGTGGCAGCAGATGGGCAAAGAAGCATCATGATGGAGGATCATGTTTGGTAACAGGGCATTATGTTGGGAAGCTGACTGAGATGTTGTAAGAGTCTGAGGTTAGCCATTTATTGAAATGATTTATTCAAAATTGGTCACTTTTACAATGTCACATATGAATGACATAAAAAAAAA
>NW_018127914.1:2390239-2420898 GCF_001952655.1 Monopterus albus
ACACTCGTCCGATCCATCTCAGCATCATGTTCAACACCTAAATCAAACCTGTATGACTCAGTAGCTAAAGCTAGCTTCCTTTATTTGCCAGACAGTAACACCTAACCTTTCCTTCATCCTCCGGTGTATCCTGTAGACCTGCTGGAGGAGACAGAGAAGCTGATGAAAGAAAAAGTGGAGGTCCAGCGTCAGGCAGAGAAGGAGAACTCCGACCTCCTGAAACAGGTGAAGCTGCTGGAGGTGGAGCTGGAGGAGCAGGTCAACAGAGTGATTGAGCTGGAGCAGGCTCAGAGGACTGAGAGCGGAGACCTCCAACAGCAGATCCAAGCTCTGGAGAAACAGCTGGAGAAGAACAGACGGTTCCTTGATGTAAGTCGGAAATGGCCTTTAATGTCATGTAGCTGTCCAGTTTGTCTGAGGCAGTTTTATTAAATGTTCTAAATTTTGTAATATGTATGTATATAATAATTTTTGTTCTTTTTTTGGCATCCTTGAATTGTGAACAAGATTTTTATCTTTTAAGTTTTGTGGAAAATTCTAAAAATGATCTATTTCCTGCTTTTCACATGTGAAAATTTTCTGCTTTTCTTTCATCACACACTTAACTAAAATGTTTGGTTAGACAAAAAAAAATGTAATTTGAAGAAATTGTGATGTTTCACTGTTTCCAGATGTTTTAGAGACCGAAAAATTAATAGATGATAATTACAGTAGCAGCTCTAGTTCTAGTTTGGCTAAACCTCTGCTATAGATATAGATATTTCTGTGAACAGTAAAAATGAAAATCCTGATTTAATTTTTGTCATTAAAACATGTTTTTATTGGGTGTTTTTTTTTTTTTTTTTTTTCATTTATCATGCTGTTCCAAATAAGACCAGATTTCTGCAGTTTGTCACGAATATTATCTAGTCCATCACTTTTTTCAATGTTTAATATTTCCATATTTCTTCATTCTTTATTTATCTGTCTCTCGCCACTCTGTCTTTATTTTGTTGTGCAGGAACAAGCTGTGGACCGAGAACATGAGAGGGATTTCTTCCAGCAGGAGATCCAGAAACTGGAGCAGCAGCTGAAGAATCCACAGAAGCTGCAGAGCGGCTCTGAGCAAAGAAACCGAGAGGTAACAGGAGCTCTCTGTTCCTGCCAGAGGACCAGTCAGTAATAGAAATGCTTACTTTCTGGACATAATACAATTGTGGCTACCACAGTGAGCTCAGAGTCACACCGCAGAACAATAGAGCTGGTAGAATTACCTGCGCTGCCCAGAAAATGATACCAAATAGTGGGAGTGTTAACACAGGAAAAAGCCAGAGAGTGAAATTAATGTTTTTTTTTTATTCCTTTGTAAGTTACATAATGGTGGGTTTCATTTCTGTAATCATCAAATAGACTGGGAGTGAGGTCTGAGACCTGCTAATGTAAATCACTGCACTGATGCGGCTTTTACTAACATATATTTTGTCAAAAATACCGTCGTACTGTTTGTATTATGTGCATTTTGCCAGAAGGACAATTACATGGTATATCAAATTTCAGAAGTGAATGCTAATGTCATGAGATCCTGACTGATTCGATTTGCTCAGCCCTAACTGGAGACAGTTTATGAGCTGAAAACAACTCTGTTTTGGTTTTATGGCAGTTATTGGTTCAGGTGAAGATGAGTTCATGCTCAGTGGAATCATAGTGTCCTTTGTCCTTTCCTATATGACTGGCTTTAGCTTCACTGATCTGTTCTTGTTTTGCCCCTGCTCCTCAGCTCACACTAGCAGTTTGCTCCCTGTAGACAAAGATGTGAAAGCTGTGATTGCATCTTTGATTTGTGCTATATTTGCTACTAGTTCTGTGGTTTTGTGTTTATACCATATTGTATATATATTCTGCTTTAAAATCACAGACTAAGACTCCAGAGATCACTTCTGCCATTTCTATAATATAAAGACTCCTTACACATTTTTAATCACTAAGTGCTTTTTCTTCCTCTGCTCCCTCCTTTTTGCCCTTGAACTCTCCATCCACTGATCCTTTTTGACTCTGCCTTCATTCTCTCATGGCCATTGCAGGTGGATGGAGTAACCTTTAAGGTATTTGCTTCTACAGTAGCTACATGTAGAATGAAGTCTCCCACAGAGAGCAATTGAATAAAATCCCAGTTTTCTGTTGCACAAGATTCTTAATAAAACGTTTTTAATGTGACGAAGTCAGTCAGTCCTTGACCTTTTGTTTAATCCAGCAGGAGAAACAGTTTACCATCAGGGTACTGTTTCTACAACAAGCACATATGATTTTTCATTTCCCAGTTCTTAGTTCACCCTAAACAAGTCCCCTTCCTGTTGACCCCTCTTCCTCCTCCCAATTGATCTGCTGATGTTTTCCCGTCTCACAGATGGAACAGTTACCTGCCTCCTACTACTCTGTTGTTTGTGTCCCTTGAATGAAGTCTCTCTCTCCCAGCACTTTGTCCCTGCACCTCTTTTCACTCCCAGCCCCCTCCTTTCTCAGGTGGATCAGCTGACCTCCCAGCTAGCTGTACATGTACCAGCTATGTTGTAGCGAGTGGTGTCTGAGAACGAATCTCATTAAATGATTCCTCCTTTCTCTCTCCCTCTCCCCTCGTCTCTCTCTGTTCATCTCTCTGCCAGGTGGACCAGCTGACCTCCCAGCTGAAGGAGAAGGCGGATTGGTGCAGTGAGCTGCTGCTCAGCTCAGAGCAACTGCGTCGTGAGTTGGGAGAGCGCGACGAAGAGATTGACAAACTGGAGAGCCGCATCCGTGAGCTGGAGCAGGCCCTGCTGGCCAGCACTGAGTCCCTGGAAAAGGTTAGGGGGAAGAGGGGGGTGAAGGATGTGCTGGAGACTGAAACAGAGACAGCAAGAGAGGAAAACCTGAAAAATGGCAGTGGAGCGTGGCAAAGACTGTGTGTGAGAGTATGTAAATGAGGTGACAGCTAGTGCACAATTGGGAGGAGGGACAGGGCACACAAAGAGGGAGAACAATGTGTGGGTGTGTCTACTTCAGTCACTTCGGCAGTTTTCTGTTGGTGATGACACTGAGCTATGGCTAGCAACTGTCAAGACTGCCCCCCAGTGTTTGTGGAGGGCTGCGGTGAGTGGACAAAAAGAGCACTGAAATAAATGCTCCTTTGTGTTGTTCTGCTGCTGCTCAGCTGACAAATTGTAAATTGAATTATACAGACTACAGTGAGTGCGGATGAAGTGCATTTTTTTCGAATTTAAGCCTATGTTCAGTGACAAGACTTCGTTCTTGCATGTCTTTGCACATGTTTTAAATAACTGCAGATTTCATATTTAGGTTTTTATGTGTTTGTGTTGCAGGTTGACCAAAAGAAGCAGCATGCACCCATCACAGAGGCCAGACACGCCACACTGGAGGCTCAGTTACAGACAGAGAGAGAAGCTCTGGAGCGCAAAGAGAAGGAGGTAGTTTATGCTTTGAGGCTTTTTTGAAGTAGTGAATCTGGTCATTTGTGTATCAGTTTTCAATACACATGATTAGGTCTTTGATAGGGAACAGTTACATGAAGTCGATGTACATACATTTATTAAGTAGTGTATTATTTGCTTACTTTAAACACTGGTACTTGTATTATTATGTATATTATATTTGTGTGTATAGAAAGTTGTAACTTATCTATAAGTTATAATAAATTAATTCTACTAAAGTTAAATGAGCGCACATTTAAAGAATCTTTCAAAACAAATGGAAGTATTTACCTCCTTTATGCAAAGGACTAAAACATGAAAAACACATGCAGGAAAGAATTATTGCTGCTGCAGTATCTTATGCTGCAGACCTTTGATATAAAGGGCTGTTTTCTGTTTAATTACAGGAATAATAAACATTTAGTAGTTAAGAAAACAGCAGAGAAAATCTATTTTCTGAAGTGCATTATTCTTTACAGTCTTGTGGTGCCTTTTCTGAAGTGCTTGTCATGTTTGCCTGACAACTCAGATCTGTAACCTAGAGGAGCAGCTGGAGCAGTTCAGAGAGGAGCTGGAAAATAAGAGCGAGGAGGTGCAGCAGCTTCACATGCAGCTGGAGATCCAGAGGAAGGAGATCAGCAGCCAGCGGCAATATCTAGAAACAAGGGACAACATGCTGAAGGTAAACTTCAGACAGGACTGTGAAATCTGACTGTCAGACAGACAGTAGTCACTTTTTGTATTAATAAATTGTACTTGCAAACTGTTGTACTAAAGAGTTAAGAGACAAATCACTTGTTATTGGTGACTTTAAAACTATCTGACATTGCCTGATAAGCTTTCACTATGTAGAATCAACAGAGGTTTGGCCTAATCACATAACCTTGTTTCAGTATTAAATATATGCCACTATTGTTGACATATAGCATTATATTTCTGCTCACAAACAGGTTCAAGTGCTCTTTCTTTAAATTTATTTGTTGCTAATTTTAGTTTGTACATTTTAGGATATTTTGCCCATTGTTCTGCTGCTGCGACACATTTCCTCTTTGACTCAGTTTTTGAACCTGCAGTAGTCCGCCAGTAGTCAAGGCTGACTCTGAGTGGACCTCTCACGTGACATGTTTATTAATAGCCATCACATTATAATCTCTGATTTTGAAGGCAATGGGGGAGAAGGACAGGGCAATAGCACTTCTTAATGAGCAAATCACTAAGCTTCAACACACGGAAAGAGCCTCTGATAACAAGGTAATGCAATATGTGTGTTCGAAATAGAACCAAAGTCTATTTCGAATACACATAGCTCCATAATAATGCATCAGTGTGTGTGTGTGTGTGTGTGTGTGTGTGTGTGTGTGTTTGTTTCTTTTCTGTACGCTTTTATTTTTGTTGGCTTCATTTTTTTGTTTTTGTTGGGCTTTTTTTTCCTGCTTGTTTTGTCTCAGTAAATAGGACCATCTTTTGTTGTGAGGCGATCATTTGCTTCTGTGAGGTGAATTATTAAACCTCAGAGTCTCTATAGACTGGTTATAATCTGATAAACTTTGGAATTTTTAAATAAAAATGAAAACTCAAAGGATGTTGCCAAGCACAGCAGGGACTCAGAGGTTTAACTGAATACCGGGATAGCCATGGACTCCTTGATTCTGATATTTGTATGGCTTAATGATATTTATATCTTACTCTTTAGGAAATTGATGAGAGGGATAAGCTAATACAAGACTTGGAGTCGCAGGTGGAGTGTCTGCGGAGTGAACTAGACCGCCTGAAAAGGAATAACGAAGAGGAGCTTGACCAACTGAACGCAGTCATCGACAAGCTTCAGCAGCAGGAACTGGCCAATATCGAGCAGAAACCGACTACAGAGGAGGATGAGGACACTAAGCCAGAGAACGAAATGTGGGGGCCAAGCAAAGAGGAATATGATGAAATGAAGCAGAGAATGGACATAGCCACCAAAGAGCTCAATACACTGAAAACTGAACACAGCAAGCTGCTGGACACATATCTGCGCTTGAAAGACAGTTCAGAATCTTTAGCTGAAACAGAAAAACTGCAACACTCACAGGGTGAACTTGAAGAAATGCTGAGGGAGAAAACTGCCGGTCTTCTAGTCCTGCAGGCCCAGGTACAAGCTCTAGAGCACAGTGCAACGTCCAGAGTGGAAGAGCTAAGGATCCGTATCCAGGAGCTTGAGGACTTGGTTGCTGAAAAGGACTGCGAGTTAAGCCGCTGTCGCCTCCTTGCAGAGCAAATGAAAGGTTATGCAGATAGCCTCCAACAGAAGGTCTCTACTGTGGAGGAAAATTTGAGGGAGAAAGTGGCTGCATCACTGGCCACCCAACCCGCCCTGGAGGCCTTCCAACAGCAAGAGTCACAGGGATCCAAAGAAAACCAGGATCTTCAGAGACGTGCAGAGCCACATGTGAGGCCAAATGTGGAACCACATGATTATGACCTCGGTGACTCTGGTATTCTTCAAATGGATTTCAGTGGACTTGGCCAAGTGAAACAAGCTCCCCCAGGGAAGGTGACAGATCTGACACAGAAGCTTCGGGAGCTGGAGGTGGAACTCAGTGGGATGCAGAAAGACCAGGAGCACCAGCAGCAGCTGCTCTCCAGCTCTGAGGAGGAGGTGCTGGAGTACGAGAGGAGGCTGGCTGTGCTCATGGACATGCTCAGTCAGATGAAGGCCAGGACTCACCCGAGGTCCTCATCGACTGGGGAGGTAAGATTTTCTTTTGAGCTTGGCCAAGAAGTCCCACACACAACCTCCTGGACAACCACAAAGCAAAAAATGAATATGAATATTTCCCAATTATTACAGCCTTTAAAGGCTGTAATTGCTAGTTATTGATAGGAAATTTACAAAGAGACTCTAAAATATTAAGATGTGCTGATTAAAGGTAATTTCTTTGCAAATTTAACATGTGACTGAAAGGGATAGCTAGTACAAATGGGTTTCTAATGGACATACACCATGAAAATACAGGGGAAACTTTTAGTTGTCATATACTGTTGTTTTACTAGATTATATTTTAATCAAACTGATCAAATAAAATATTATTAATGTGTAAAATGTCACCAATAGGGTTAAAACAGTCTCCAACCACCAGAATTGCAGTTTAAGTGAAAGTGAATAGTCTCTTGTGAACTGCACCTCTGAGTTTGAATCTTCTTACTTGTTACCAGGTCTCCTCTGCTGTTGATCAGTCCACTGTGTCAGAGCTTCTTCAGGAGTTGCGAGAGGTCAGAGACGAAGCCTCGGCCACCAAAGAGCAGCTCGACAACTACAAGGAGAGCTGCAGCAGACTTCAAGAGGATCTCCAAGTATGTCATGCTAAACAGTTTCTCAGTGTTCCTACTTCTTGTGAGAGGATTTGCGATGTTTGGTGACTATCACCTGCTTTTCTTTGTAGGAAAAAACAGTGACAGTGGAGAGGCTACAAGACCAACTGCAAAAGGTGGGATGTGATCCTACACAGTTGACATTTTTATAAGCACGCATGCTTACTGGCAAGTCTTTTCTAATACAACAACCTGATCTCTCTAGGTCTCATTTAGTGGCAGTGAAGAGGCCAAGGTGTCTGAGCTTCATCGGGAACTCCTGGAGGCTCAAAATGAGGCAGCTACCACCAAAGAGGAGCTGAACAGCTGCAGAGAGAGCTTGGAGAAACTACAGGAGCTGCTAAAGGTTTCTATAACCACATCTTGTCTTTGGTGCTCACTTCAGTGAAAACCATTTGTAGAACTGTCAGTACTGCAAAAACCAGGTTTTTTTAGTTGTTTGTTTAGCCTTTTTTTTTTTTTTTTTTTTTTTTTTTTTTTTTTTTTTTTTTTTTTTTTTTCCTTGGAACTGACAATTTGATCTCTTGTAATGTTTTATTTAAATAAAGAGTTTGACATATGGGAAATATGTGTAGATGAAATCAGCAACTTAGCATAGTATAAAGGAAATGGGGAAACTTTTCTTCAAAGGTAACAAAAGCCAGAATAACAAGAATAACAATTACAAATTGACATTTTTACAAATTCTTTGTGTGTCCGTGCGTGTCCATGCGTGTCCGTGCGTGTCCATGCGTGTGTGCGTGCGCAATGGTTTTAAGTATAATGTGCAAATTAATGAGCTTTAGAGGAACTGGCAGGCGGATTTTGTAACCTTTTAACAGAACCAAATTAGCTGTTTCCCTGTGTTAAGAGACTTTATGCTAAGCTAAGTGGCTGCTGACTGTAGTATCACCTTTATTGTAACTGCTCTTTTAGTTTGCCAACCATGTATGAAAGTATTTATTTGTACACATTTTAATTACATGCTGTTGTGTTTTTAAAGGAACGTGAAATGACAATTGCTCAACTTAAAGGAGAACTTTTCCAAGTAAGTTGGAAAAGTTTTAACTTCATTTTATTACTTTTTTTTTTTTTTTTTGGTGAAATTTGATGTGCCATATTAGCAGTGTATCTATATTTGTCTGAAAATCATAGGATTGTTGGTTTTTATGAAAATGCGATATCATCTGATGATACCTGGTGGTATGTACAGTATTTGACCCTCTGCCTAACTGTCCACAAGGTAAAATCAGAAGAAGACAGAGGTGACATGACTGAGCTTCTCCAGGAGCTCCAGGAGGTCAAGGAGGATGCAGCGTCCACCAAAGAAGAACTCAGCAGCTCTATGCAGCATAATGAGAAGCTTAAAGAAGAGCTCAAAGTCCATGAAGTTTCCATTTCTAAACTCACACAGGATCTCCAGGAGGTGAGAAAGAATGTGGATACCACCAAAGAAGAACTCAATAGCTACAGGTTGCACAATGAAGAACTACAAGTTGAACTGCAGGACCGTGAACTGTTCATTTCTAAGCTCAAAGAGGAGCTGCAGGAGGTACAAGCAGCCTTGATGAAGACAGCAGACTCTGGCCCTCCATCTCCCTCTCCTTCTCCCTCCCCCTCCCCATCTCCTCAGCCTCAGTCCTTGACTTCTTCCTCCACCGCCCAGCCCAAAAGGAAAGGAGGCAAACAGCTGGTTGGTAAGGGAAGCAGTGCCAAAGATAAATCATCTTTGTCCAGGAAGAACTCTGCCTCTTCCAGCCAGGCCTCCAGCAAATCTCACAGCCCACGGCTAAACAGCAGCTCTGAGCAGGAACACGTAGCCATAACAGACTCGTTCACACAAACCGAACCTCTCCAAATGTCTGATCTCAGTCCGGAAAGCAAGTCTGCCACCAAAGAGGAGATGGAGGAGGTGATCGGAGAGTTCCAGGAAAAGATTATACAGATGCAGGAGCTCCATGCAGCAGAAATCCTGGACATGGAGGCTCGGCATATTTCGGAGAGTGAGAACCTGCGGAGGGACACACAGGCCCTGGAGGACGAGTGCAAAGCTCTCAAGGCCATCATTGACAAACTACGTTCTACTGAGGTGAGGGCAGCAAACAACACAGAAGGTGTTGGATGATATTTAAGTCCTGAATGTATTTACAGAGTATCTAGAGTAAAGGCTTCATCCTCTAAGTCTGTTTTGTGAAAGAATGTGCAGAGCTTTCTGTTTTGTTGACATTATGGATTTTGAAGCTGTATTTATGAACTAGTGCGTTTCAGTTTGTTTTTAAACTGCCATATTTAAAATTACAGCATGTGTGATATGTGCTGCACCCACATCTATATACATACTGCGCTACACAATGGGCGATAGTTTTTAGTTGTTGCATGAATCGGAACTAAGTTCTGCATTTAGAGCTGCAACTAATATTTTTCATTATTGATTCATTTGTGAATTATTTTTTACAACCAAACAAATATTTAATCCACAAAAAGTCAGAAAATGTTATCAGATTCCAAATTTTTTCCAACTAATAGCCCAAAAATAATCATAATGTTTTTAAGTTACATGCTGAGCAAGAAAACATCATTGTCATGTGTAATTCAGGAAAAAAAAGCTGTGTAATTAATAAAAAAAAAAGATTTGCATCGTATTTCATCCTTTCTAGGCCCCTACATCAAGACAGGACCATCCTCTGCCACAGTTCAAAGATGGATACACCAGTGGTAAGATTCAACACGTTCATTACTCCAAGTCCTCTGTTCATATTAGTGCTTCAGATGTTTCAGATCTGTTTTCAACTAGATTAAATTCTTTGAATTTTGGTAACCAAAACTACACTGAACTGAAAGTGGTAACGCATTTGACATCAGTGTCCATGTGTTTTGAGTTTGTGATTGAATAAACAATTTACAGAAATAATCAGAGCACTATAGACAACATAGTCTGAGAGTCAACAACATAGTCTGTTTTCTACCTCAGGGTGTTTCTGTTCTTACTTTATGTGGCAATAGAGCACAACAGTTTATTTTACTACAGTTCCCAAAGCTTTAAATGTTGTTCTTTGAGTACCTTTTCATAATAAATATATTCAGAATAGCAAGTCTTGACCTCTAGTGTTAATTTCATACATCTATTAGCACTGACATTAATTTTTATGCTGTGATGCCGGACCTGTCATGTGGAAACAGGGGAAACACTGAACCTTAAGATCATCTTGTCAGTCAAATACAAATGCTCTGTGGTCATTAACCAGTTTTCATTTATTTTGTTTCAAGAAAGTTTTTATCCTCTTGCAGACAGCAGCTCAGACTACAGCCAGCGGACTGGATATGACCTCCCAAGTTTGCAGCAGGAGTTTAGGACGACTCCAGAGGGCGCCAGGAGAGAAACTGATGACCCACTCCCTGACAGGATTAAGGTACAGCCTCCACTTATTATAGACATCAGCCTAGAGCTCAGAAAAATGATACAAGACTTTTAGTTTTTATAGTGATGAAAACATTGATATCTACATTAATGCAGCTGAAGCTGATACCCATCGTTCATAGGTTATTGACAGGGAAATTATGTATTGTGCATTGTTTATGTGTTTGCCTAGTGTATATGTAAGCTTTACTGGCAATATGTCTCTGAATGGCTTTTTCACTTCTTTGTGAACTGGAAAAGAATTAAGGTATTTACAGCAGCATTTTTGTGTGATGTTTGTTTAGACGTTGCTCCGTGAGGTGCACCAGGAGGGCATGCAGGTACTTTCTTTGTCAGAGATTCCTCTATCTGAAGGTGAGCCAGGCAGCCAGTTCAGCACCCAAGGCCTGGTGAAGGAAAGAGATGCTTTGCTGGCAACTGTGGAGTCTCTCAAAGGCCTCATCACTCAGATGCAGACACACAGAGAACCACAGGTAGAAGAAAGGGCCTTCATAGCAGTTTGTTTCAGCAAATCGATGAAGTTCAAAGCATGATTTAAATGTCAACCCTTTGTCATGTCACACTGATGACTTATCTTCTGTCTGTTCTCATGGATTTATTCGTGTGTCTCTGACTTGCTGTAGACATCAGGCAGTGTGGAGTGGCGTGCTGAGCTCCTGGACGCAGTGCGACAGGTGTTTCTGAGGGAACGAGGCGTGCTAAAAAGTGCCCTCTACAGCCAGTTAGACCTGCTGGACACCAGTGATGCCATCATCCACCTCAATCAGCTGGAGCGCAGACTGGCTGAACAGGTCAGTTCACAGTTCAGAAACAGAATCTGTAATGTGGCACTGAATTCCCTAAAAAAAAAAATATGATTGCTGCACACACTACACATACATGGGGGTTAAACATGAAGCTGTAAGGGAAAGATACTTAATATATGCATTTCATAAATCCATTATTGTTAAAACACATTACTGGCATGATCCATAGTATTTACTACAAAAGAAATTAAGTCAAATTGAACTGGTTTTCTATTAAAGCTACCATGTGAAGTTTCAGACCTTTCTTCTCCTTTGTCATCATTTGAAATAGCCAGTAACCAAACAGGTGTTGTTTCTGTGACGTTTCTGTGTTTCAGGACGCCCGCCACAGAGAGGCAATGGATTCACTCCACACTGCAGAGAGGTCCAGTCTCATCGCTGAGATTCATCAGCTCCGTGGTCAATTAGAACGGCTTCATCAAGGTGAACCAGTTGAAAGAATCTCAAAAAGATCTTATTATTGATATGTTTAACTGCAGAGAAGTATCTTACAACATTGTCTAATTTGTCAAATTTATTTATATAGCACTTTAAAACAACATCCAGTTGACCAAAGTACTTTACATAGCAGAATAAAACCACAATAAATGACTAAAATAGAATAAATAAGATCAGTGCAAAAAATAAAACAGCACAATAACACAGATGCACAGATGACATACATTCAATAAATTAAAATTATAATGAATTAATTAATGTGTCTGTTGAGTTAGATGTTTTTTCTATTTGTTGTCATTCAGGTGCCCAGTCTGTTCCATCTTTAGCTGGTGAATGTAGCGTGAAGGAGCAGAGGGAGGGAGGAAGAGCTGATGGAGCAGCGGAAGCTGACAGGGTGCTGCTGGAGGAGCTGAAGGGTGAACTTTCCCAGACTAAACTTGAGCTGGAAGCAACGCTCAAGGCTCAGCACAAACACCTCAAGGAGCTGGACACACTCAGGTTGGACATGGTGCTGGTTCACAGATGTGTATCCAACGAACCTCGATGCGTTTTGGTTCCTACTAGAGTAAGAATATCTTGATAGAGATGTACTTTAACGGGTATTTCAGTGACTGGAGATGGAATATTAAAAATTTTAGGTTGCACCTTTTTGTGCTTACTGAAATGTTGAAACAACCTGATAATTCACACAAAAAAATTGATTAATTTTGTCAAACATATTTTTAAAAACTTTTCAAATTTAGTCAATATTCGGCTCCTTAAGGAACCAGTTCTTTAACATTTGCATCAGTGGATGTTTGCTTTTAGTCACAAATGTTTAATATGAAAGAACCCAAACTCAACAACCCTAAAGTCTGTATGGCTAATACATTTATTGACTGTTATCTCATTATGATCATCTTTGTCTACAGGGCAGAGGTGTCGCAGAGAGTTGCTGAGGTGGATGCACTCACTGACCAGCTAACAGAGGAGAGGAAGACATCTAGAGATCTTCAGTGGGCCATGGAGAAGGAGAAGTGTCGAACTGGGAGGACTGAGGAGCGCAAGCAAGAAGAGCTGGAGGTCAGCATAGTGTAGCTCCTGGGGCATTTACATTGGAGCCACTATGAAAAGTTTGACATTTTATTGTCTAAGAGTTACCATAACTATGTCAGCTTTATTATTATCATTTTTAAAATTTGTGTTTTTGTTGTCCCCTCCAGGACCTTAACCTCACTCTGGAGGAGCAGAAGAGCCTCATCTCCCAGCTGACCTCAGCCTTGGACCAGGAACGCCAGGACTCTTCCCAGCTCTCCCAGCGGGCTGATCAGGAACGTCTGAGTCTCCACAGACACCTCCAGGAGCTCCAGGTCCAGTTGGAGACAGAGCGAGCCAAGGCCCAGGAGATCAGCACTGCGCTGGAGAGAGAGAGGGAGCTTCGGGCTGGTGTCTCCTCTGACAGCGGTCCTTCCACTGAGAAGCGGGTCGTGGAGGGCATGAGGGGGCTCGAAGAGGAAGAGAGTATGCTGGAAAGACTCCATAGGGAGCTGGATGACAAGCACACACAGGTGGGATATTTGTAGTTCTCTGTATTTTATTGACTGTACAGGATAGAAGACAACAAACGTGTTGTTTGCTTCATTGTCAACATTAGGCATTTATCTTGTATCATGAATTCGTTAATGATGGCTCTTTGTAAAACTTTAAAACAAGTCTTTGACCCCATGAGTGCTCACAGGCTGACTACTTTTTTTTTATCTTTCTTCTGCAGGTGGTGCATCTCCTCAGTCAGATGGAGGCCCAGAGGCTCGAGGTGGTGAGAAAAGAGGAGGAGCTGACTTTAGCAAGTCAGAGGTCGAGACAGGACAAGGAGGCGCTGCTGAAAGCTCAGGCTCAGCTGGAGAACCTGGAGGCACAAATGTGTGAGGCCCAAGAGCAGCTGGAGAGAGAGCTACAGAGGAGGAGAAGCTTAGAAGAAGAGAAGGAGAGGCTGGAGGAAATGTTAAATCAGTTAGGAGAGAAAAGAGGGGAGAGGGGGACTGAACCTCAGCAGGCTGACAGCCACAGTGTGAGTATCAGCTATCAGTTCACACTCCAGTAATTTTCACTCACTTTGTTGTAACTGTTTTATACTGAGCAGTCCGTTTTTATCTAGTTTCATAACACCGTTTTAGCATTAAGTCTAGCTCATCTGTTTAAGCTGCAGGCTGCCTGGCACAGTGACTCCTCAGATCGCACTAAAGACTGGGTTTTCCAGCAGAAGCATGGAAATGTTCAGTCTGCCAGCTCTATCACATCTCCCCAGGAGGTCACTCCAGCAGGTCACGCCAGTGGACCACATCATGTTCCCTGGCCCATGGTCGACAGGATTGTGGGAAAGCTCCAACTTATTTCCTCAAAGGTTCGCAGCATGGCAAACAAGACTGCTGGCAGGTAATTAAAGCAGCTGCAATCAGTATCTTTATATTATCAGTGGATGAAATGGTTTAATGTGAAAGGGGTTGCCTGTCATGACAAACCCACAGAAAACTGTTTCCTAACTCTGCAGCTCCCCCAAGTCTATACAGCCTTTTAGCATCTTTCAGCTTGTTGTTTTGGCTCTGTTGAGGTTCACTCAGACCACATTAGCTTAGACCACGTTTAATATATCATTTCTGTGTTGACACATTATTTCTGCTCCCATCAAGTGGCCAAAAATGAACCTACTGCAGGTCCAACATTAACTTAGATGATAGCTTATTAAAGCTGCTTTATAGAAAAAACTGTTTATTTTTATATGTTGCATAAACTAGCAACATCTATAAATGTGCAAATGGCATACAGGGCTTATCTAATATGGAAAATGTGCTCTGTACAGGCTGACTGCTGAGGTCGACAGTGGAGAGTTGTCCTGGGTGCAGTCCAGTGTTGATGAAGTCATTACTATGGTGCAGCAAGCCCCTGGTCTACCCTCCACCCCAGAAGTCAGTAGTTTTTGTTTTTTTGTACCTCTTTAGCTTTTGATGTTGTTGCTTCTACACACTAAATATATTTTTGGATTTTCTGGATGAATAAATTCTTGCAAAAAAATAAAATAAAATAAATATTAAGGTGCACGCAAAATTATTTTTGGTCAAAGAAAAATGTTCACTGTATTGATGAACTTAAATGATTGATTTTTCCAGTTTTTTGACACCTGTCGATCTCTGTGTTTCCCTCAGTGTGCATCCCTGCTGGCAGGAGGCTCCTCCAGCTCCCTGACGGAGCGGCTGCTGAGGCAGAACGCCGAGCTCACAGGTTTTGTCAGCCGTCTGACAGAAGAGAAGAACGATCTGAGGAACCATGTGCTCCGCTTAGAAGAAGAGCTCCGACGTTATCGGCAGGCTGGTCTGGGATCAGGAGACAGCGTGAGTAAATGACAGAAAAACATTCTGATAGGAACAAAAACCAGTTCCGAGATCAGGAGCTTAGAGTTCTGCAGTGTGAGTGGGAAATTGGATGTTGTGATAATCAAAGTTAAACGTCTGTAGTAATCCAGGATCTTTCTTTACTGTGGACATATTTGTCTCCTTCATGTAAATGATGCAACAAATTGCATATAATAGACGTGACTGCCACAAAGAAAAGGATTACAGCATTTTTAGACATTTACATTTTTGCTGTGCCATTCAAATGAATGCTACCCTGTATATTAATTAAAAATAAAATCACATTGTTTCATTTCTTCCTGCAGTCCAGTGGCAGGAGAGGACTGTCAAACGTGGATCAGGCAGGTGTGCTGCTTTCCCAGGAGAGGGAGGCTTGGACCCGAGAGAAGATCCGCCTGGAGAAAGCCTTGCATCTGGCTCAGTCCCAAGTGGTCCGACTCAAGGGAGAGATCAGGTCCGATACCCTGAGAGAGATAGTCGAACCTGGGGCTGACAATGCTGCGCTTAAGGTCAGTTAATAACAGCAAAAGGAAAACTAACTCGGCTTAGATAAAATGTCATCTGGCTGCTGTCAAGAAAATCTTATCCTCTGACTTCTTTTCCCTTCTTCTCTATCTTTGGCAAACAGAGGATGTACGGGAAGTACCTGAGGTCAGAAAGCTTCCGCAAAGCGCTCATCTACCAGAAGAAGTATCTGCTATTATTACTGGGCGGCTTCCAGGAGTGTGAAGAAGCCACGCTGTCACTGCTTTCCAGGATGGGTGGCCGGCCCTCGCTGTCCAGCCTGGAATCCCTGAGCCAGCGCCGCCGAGGGCTGACACGCTTCCGCTGACCTTTTTCTCGATTTCAAAAGTCAACCGGACGTCTCTCCGAAGAAATAGCTGAGGTGTTTCCCTCTGAGGTGTGCTGCTTTCCCAGGAGAGGGAGGCTTGGACCCAAGAGAAGATCCGCCTGGAGAAAGCCTTGCATCTGGCTCAGTCCCAAGTGGTCCGACTCAAGGGAGAGATCAGGTCCGATACCCTGAGAGAGATAGTCGAACCTGGGGCTGACAATGCTGCGCTTAAGGTCAGTTAATAACAGCAAAAGGAAAACTAACTCGGCTTAGATAAAATGTCATCTGGCTGCTGTCAAGAAAATCTTATCCTCTGACTTCTTTTCCCTTCTTCTCTATCTTTGGCTTGCAGAGGATGTACGGGAGGTACCTGAGGTCAGAAAGCTTCCGCAAAAAACAGAGGATGTACGGGAAGTACCTGAGGTCAGAAAGCTTCCGCAAAGCGCTCATCTACCAGAAGAAGTATCTGCTATTATTACTGGGCGGCTTCCAGGAGTGTGAAGAAGCCACGCTGTCACTGCTTTCCAGGATGGGTGGCCGGCCCTCGCTGTCCAGCCTGGAATCCCTGAGCCAGCGCCGCCGAGGGCTGACACGCTTCCGCTCTGCTGTCCGAGTCTCTATCGCCCTCTCCAGGTAGGCAGGGGCAGCCCTAGATTTATTGGTTTTTATGAGGGATGGATTGGAGGGACAGAGATTATAGCTGTTATGTTTTCATTAATACTACTTGTTTTTGTTCTTTGTTAATCCAGAATGCGTTTCCTAGTGAAGCGATGGCACAAGGCGACAGGGATGAGCTCCACAGCCTCCTGCAACATCAACAAGAATGGAGTAGGGCAGACATTAGGTGACTAACAGTTCAGGTCATATGGTTTCTAGATCTTGGAGAATGTTATTTAGAAGTGATTCTCACTTCATTTTTGTTCATCTGTCTCAGGTACAGAGGTGAGAGACTCCCCATATCTTCACCCAGGCAGCGTGGAAATATACAGAGAAAGAGGAGGAATCTCCAGCAGCAGGGGGCGAAGTGGGCGTGAGTCCCCCAGATCAGCCGTCTCCTCCACACAACAGAGGTACAACAGGGCATCTGTTAAAAATTATCAGTTGATCTTATTTAATCAGTAAAACTCCAGAAATATGGAGTTTTACCGGCATAGATTTACTTTAAAGAGTGTTAATATTTACAGTTGTAAATTGGTGTTGTGTAGGTTCCACATGCCTGGAGACCACGGAGCTCTCACCTGTTCCCACCTGCAGAATTACGACCCCGACCGAGCGCTCACTGACTACATCTCTAGACTGGAGGCCCTGCAGAGGCGGCTAGGGAGTGTGACAGCAGGTAACACACACACTGGGTTTGCAGCACTTTAGGTTGCTGTGAAGTTTCCTCAGTAATCTCTGTAATTCTTTAACACTATATATAGTTATTATAGATGAGAAACCTGGTTTCCCTAATCAGGGTAGGGGATTAGAGAAACCTGACTTCCTCAGCTAGACTTCTCATTTTGAAAATAGTTAATAAATAAAGTCATTTTCCTCAGCAAACTTTTGGCTTCTTGTGAAATTTAGACACAAGGAAAAACCAAAAATCTGCAGCAAACAAAATAAATAACCTATGACTAGGTTAAACTAGCTAAGGTCAGGGCATAATCTTAGGTGCATGGAGTTGATAGAGTCCAGGTCATGTCGTTTCAGCCCTAACTTACATTACAAGCAAACAATTTTGTGCAATTCTCAAACATGTCAATAGCAATTAAAACCCAGTGCACCAGATATATTTTCTTATGAGGCCATAAACACCACAGCAGAGTTGTATGGTCACATTTTAAAGAACTATCTCACATACATAAACATGAAAGACACATTATAATATGTCATCATCCCTAAAAGTGAATTACTGTTTCCTTAACACATGACAGTGGTTTACAACTGTAATTTATGTCTTCTTTTCTCCCAGGTGCTTCTTCATATGCTCAGTTGCACTTTGGCTTGAGAAGATAGATGCTGACAAGTTACCTTGGCTTGAAACTTAGTTGCCTTTTCTCGTGCTGAGCGCTCCTGTTCTCTCTCTCTCTCTCTCTGGTGGGGACTCTCTCTTTCCATGTGGACCAAAAAGAATTTTTTATCTGTGTACGACATGTTGTATTCAGGCTTTTTGTCGCCAGCACTTGAAAAACAGCTATGTTTGTAATTTGATCTGCCTCTTTGTTGTGGATGAAATACAATCATGTATATTTGTCAAATGCTAATTTAAGACCTTGTGATTAATTTATGTTAATTTTATAACTGTGACCATTAGAGCAAAGTGCATTCACTGAACTTTTCCTAAATCTGAATCCCAGGAAGTTACAGATTCACTGTGTCCTCATCTTTTTGCTCCTTGCTCTTCACTGTCGTCCTTTAGCCTCTCCCTGCTTTCTCCTCTTGTATCTGATGACGGGGTTGTGAGGGGTGTGGACCAGTGTGGTGTAGTTGACTGTGGGAAAATATCCATCCACCAGGTCGAAGTCATACATGCGTAGTAAAGTAGACCAAATGGTTTTGATCTGAACATAAGCAAAGTTCTCCCCGATGCAGCGATGACGACCTGAAACAAGGACAAAAGAGTAACATGACTGGAAGTAATTATGTTAAAGATAAGAAAACCTTTTTTTTTTTTTTGCCTAGAAGGGAAATAATTTTTCATTCAGTTTAGAAGTTACTCTTCTTACCTGCTCCAAACGGTATATAGGAAAACTTCTCCCCTGCAGCAGGGCTGTCATCGGTGTAGCGGTCGGGGTTAAACTTCATCCTCTCCACCCAGGTGTCATGCAGACGGTGGTTGACAGTTGGTGAAACGCACACCTGGTGGCCCACAGGGATGGTGTATCCTGCTGCAGTCTGAGAAGGGAAATGTACAGCAACAGTTGACTTTAGTGACCTGCACCACAGATGTCCAGATGTTGGAGACTAGAGGCGAGCTACTTCTAGAATACAGCTGTTCATGATGCAGGTCTTGTAACTAGAATAAATGTGGGGAATATGTACTATGTACCCTAAGCCAGGCGTTCTTACCTGAGGAGAGCGAGCCATCCTCATCATGGTCATGATGGGTGGGTGGAGACGCAGCGTCTCCTTTACACAACGCTCCAGTAAAGTGAGATCCTTCAGCTAGAGACACCAGCAGGGAAATGTTAGGACTGTTTATAATGGGTTGTCTCTCTTTTAACTTTATGTACTGGGTAACTATGATATGATAACTATGGTAACTATAAGGGCATCATAAAATAGGCCCTTGACCCCAGTTCACCCTATATACTTTTTATAAAGTGATTATTATGCTTATATTACATTTTTTTCAGCACATCCACATTGCACTCTGGTAAACTGTGTATTCAGACCTGATCAAGGTCGAGCGGAGGCAGGTCTTCTCCGCACACAGCCCTCTGCTCAGCGTAGCAGCGCTCCTGCAGAGCTTTGTCTTTGGCCAGGAAGAAGCCCATCCAGGCGCTGGTGGTGGAGGACGTGTGCTGGCCTGCCAGAAGGAGACCAATCAGCAGCCCCACAATCTCGTTGTCATCCAGGGCCCGTCCATCCCTGGAGAGAGAACAGAGTCACTTTGGAGTTTAGAAATGGTTTAGTAAAGGGTTCGGACTTATTGGTTGGTTCTCTGACAGCAATCTTAGCAACCACTGTCACTACAGCATGCAATAAATACTGTATTTTATATGTGATCAGTGAACCAGGGTGACTTCTTGAATGGCAGAAGTTGTCTTACTTGTATGTGGTATCAATGAGGGTCTGCAGCATGTCGTCCACTTTCTCTCCAGAGCTCCTGCGCTTCTGAATCGCCTTGAAGAAGATGTTCTTGATCTCTCTGTGAGCTTTGTCCCTTTTCCTAACCAAAGGAAGAAGTAAATTATTTTTACAGCATTTCTACAGTCATTTCAACATCACCCACAATACTGTTTTTTACTTCTCTGATCATGAAATATTTTACCGCTCTAGTTTCTTTTCAGAGATTTCTTTCTTTCTTATCAAAGAAAATCCAGTGTCTTCCTGTTGCACACGTGTTTATCTTAAGCTCCTTGTCCTACCTGAAGCTGGGCAGGGGCAGCCAGCTGGGCAGGAGCCAGGCGGCGTGGCTGAATCCTCCATCCAGGTCGGTGTACAGCTGGGCCACTTGCTCGTTCAGTATGCTGCGGATCTCCTTCCCATGAAGGCAGCTGCTGGCTGTCAGGATGATCAGCTCAGACAGAGCTTCGAACAGGTCTGACACAGACGAGAACAAAAACTTGAGTTCAGCGAAAACCACCCGACTGACAGTTGTACAGCTTCATATACCTGACTTTTCATATGCATGTTTTTATACCAGTTGTTAAGAAACTATAACAAAACTGTTAGTACCAAAACCAGACACTAATGGACGGATCATGCATTTTTAGACTTAATATAAGGCTGCCCATCAACATCATAACATGAGGGGAACAGCAGTGCTTTTATTACTGTTAATACTCTGCAAAGCATCTGGTCAAAGTAACCAAAACTAGGTGGAAAAGGTCTGATCACAAGTCATTTGTTAATTTTCTATGATTGATGTTTTAAACAAAGTGATGTGTAAATGGACATACTTCTCTCCCCGCTGTCCCCCCATCTCTGAAAATACTCTATAGTCTCTGCCTCAATTATCTTGACGTGCTCCTTAAAACGTGCAATGTTGAGTCCAGTCTTAATCATCTTCTTTTGTTCCAGAAAGACCTGAAACATTTTAACAAAAGCATGCAATATGCAGTGACTTGTTTTTTTGGTTAATTATTGGGTTGGTAGGATCTTTACTCTTTCACTGATTTTACACTTTAGGGCTTATGTACCAATGTGGATTTGTTATTAAATGTGATCCGATCGTTCTGCTAGACTCACAGGGTTTGGCACATCATAGATTACTCCTTTGCCACACACTGGAGTCATCAGTTTGGAGTACACGTCCTCAGCGTTCAGGTCTTCATTCTTGCTGTTGAACAGCAGCGCAGCTGCATCGCTGCCCAGCAGGTAGGTGAACGTTTTCCCCACCATGGTGAAACTGAACACTGGTCCGTACTGTGAGAGGACAGCAAGACATATAAGAGTTGTGGGTCTGGACTAAATTAATAAGGGGATCTTCAAGATAATCCAACTGTCACATTTTCTTGTCTTTCTTTGTGAAATACTGGGAAACTTCACCTTTCCAAACATCAGACACCCCTGTATCACTCTAGTAACCTGGGGACTGTTTAAAAAAAATAATGGGAACAAGGTAGAAAGGTCAAGTGTGTGTATGTGATTCACTGTTTGTGTGAGAGGGAAAATGAGACTGAGACAACATTTTTTAAGAAATTCATCCAAATGTCTGCATCTTTCCATAAATGCAAACTGTAACGCTGGCTCAAACTAATGGACCAGGATTTTCCTAAGTAGCATTTTTCATTATCGATTAATCTGCAGATAGTGTTCTCAATCATTTTTCTTAGGAAATGTCAGAGTTGTAAAGATGCTTGCTATAATTTTCCAAACCCAACAATAATGTTTTCAAAATGCCTTTTTTTTTATTTGACTACATTTCCAAAATCCAGTATATATGGCAAAGAAAGTCATCACGTGCAGGGGGGTTATTTTTGCTTGAAATATGACTACAGTAATTGATTATCAAAAACGCTGGTGATTAATTTTCTATCAACTAATTATTGCAGCTCTTATATATTGTAAAAAAAAAAAATTCCCAAGGACTAAAAAAACATATAGATATTTATTTTAGTATCACAGAAGACTAAGAAAATCAACTGGTGTTTGCATTTGAAGAGCTGGAACAGAGAAGTCCGGCATTTTTTGATGACAACGATTGATTTCTGATCAATATACAGTAGCTGCAGACAAATCAGTTATACTGTAATACTCACTTTCTCATAAGCATTTTCAAGAAATTCAATGGGACTTCTCCCAAATGCAATGGCATGGCCCAGGAAGGGGATTCTGGAGGGAATGTATGGTGGATATTTCTGAAAAAAAGAAGGTAAACAGTGAATAATGAGTACAAACAATGCGTTTCAGCATTTTGATGTTAAACTTACCAGATCCTTGTCAGGGGGCTGTTTGAGCAGCATTTTAGAAATGTATCCCAGGGTGAGAGTGACGACAGTAGCTGCCAACACTGTCGAGGTCAGGTTGTCGTTGATTGTACCGACAGTGTCACCGAGCAGTTTGCTGATCATTTGGTACATTTGGAGTGGAGCGGGATGTAATCTGAGTTGAGCGCTGAGTGATAATGAGCAGAAAGCCCTGGTGCAGCTTTGAGCGGGTGAACAGCTCCGTTGGCGAGGTGCAGAAATTCTCACTACTCCACTCATACGTGCTATTATTTAAGTACAAATATAATTTGAAAACGGTTTTTTACTTGAGGAAGCCTTGCTTATGTTTCTTGCTCTCATAGTTGCCGTAGATGATCTGCAGGAGGAGGCTGGCCAATGTGATCAGCTTGCTGTCTGGAGCAGGAAAGAAGCCCTTGAGGAGGCAGTGGCGTGCCTCGTCAAACAGGATGAGGATGGCCAGCGGATCCTCCACCTGGAACAAAACAGTAAGTAGAAGAGTGAAGACTGATTCTCAAATACCTGACCTACATCAATCATCAGCAACTCAGAACCATTTCCAGAACTTTTACCCTAGCAGCTGTTCTGTGCCTGACCATTTCTGATGACTTTTTATGCCACATATAAACAACAAATGAAAATGACTATAATCTTGTAAAGTGCGAACGACCTTTTTCTCGATTTCAAAAGTCAACCGGACGTCTCTCCGAAGAAATAGCTGAGGTGTTTCCCTCTGAGGTGTGCTGCTTTCCCAGGAGAGGGAGGCTTGGACCCAAGAGAAGATCCGCCTGGAGAAAGCCTTGCATCTGGCTCAGTCCCAAGTGGTCCGACTCAAGGGAGAGATCAGGTCCGATACCCTGAGAGAGATAGTCGAACCTGGGGCTGACAATGCTGCGCTTAAGGTCAGTTAATAACAGCAAAAGGAAAACTAACTCGGCTTAGATAAAATGTCATCTGGCTGCTGTCAAGAAAATCTTATCCTCTGACTTCTTTTCCCTTCTTCTCTATCTTTGGCTTGCAGAGGATGTACGGGAGGTACCTGAGGTCAGAAAGCTTCCGCAAAGCGCTCATCTACCAGAAGAAGTATCTGCTATTATTACTGGGCGGCTTCCAGGAGTGTGAAGAAGCCACGCTGTCACTGCTTTCCAGGATGGGTGGCCGGCCCTCGCTGTCCAGCCTGGAATCCCTGAGCCAGCGCCGCCGAGGGCTGACACGCTTCCGCTCTGCTGTCCGAGTCTCTATTGCCCTCTCCAGGTAGACAGGGGCAGCCCTAGATTTATTGGTTTTTATGAGGGATGGATTGGAGGGACAGAGATTATAGCTGTTATGTTTTCATTAATACTACTTGTTTTTGTTCTTTGTTAATCCAGAATGCGTTTCCTAGTGAAGCGATGGCACAAGGCGACAGGGATGAGCTCCACAGCCTCCTGCAACATCAACAAGAATGGAGTAGGGCAGACATTAGGTGACTAACAGTTCAGGTCATATGGTTTCTAGATCTTGGAGAATGTTATTTAGAAGTGATTCTCACTTCATTTTTGTTCATCTGTCTCAGGTACAGAGGTGAGAGACTCCCCATATCTTCACCCAGGCAGCGTGGAAATATACAGAGAAAGAGGAGGAATCTCCAGCAGCAGGGGGCGAAGTGGGCGTGAGTCCCCCAGATCAGCCGTCTCCTCCACACAACAGAGGTACAACAGGGCATCTGTTAAAAATTATCAGTTGATCTTATTTAATCAGTAAAACTCCAGAAATATGGAGTTTTACCGGCATAGATTTACTTTAAAGAGTGTTAATATTTACAGTTGTAAATTGGTGTTGTGTAGGTTCCACATGCCTGGAGACCACGGAGCTCTCACCTGTTCCCACCTGCAGAATTACGACCCCGACCGAGCGCTCACTGACTACATCTCTAGACTGGAGGCCCTGCAGAGGCGGCTAGGGAGTGTGACAGCAGGTAACACACACACTGGGTTTGCAGCACTTTAGGTTGCTGTGAAGTTTCCTCAGTAATCTCTGTAATTCTTTAACACTATATACAGTTATTATAGATGAGAAACCTGACTTCCTCAGCTAGACTTTAGTTATTATAGATGAGAAACCTGGTTTCCCTAATCAGGGTAGGGGATTAGAGAAACCTGACTTCCTCAGCTAGACTTCTCATTTTGAAAATAGTTAATAAATAAAGTCATTTTCCTCAGCAAACTTTTGGCTTCTTGTGAAATTTAGACACAAGGAAAAACCAAAAATCTGCAGCAAACAAAATAAATAACCTATGACTAGGTTAAACTAGCTAAGGTCAGGGCATAATCTTAGGTGCATGGAGTTGATAGAGTCCAGGTCATGTCGTTTCAGCCCTAACTTACATTACAAGCAAACAATTTTGTGCAATTCTCAAACATGTCAATAGCAATTAAAACCCAGTGCACCAGATATATTTTCTTATGAGGCCATAAACACCACAGCAGAGTTGTATGGTCACATTTTAAAGAACTATCTCACATACATAAACATGAAAGACACATTATAATATGTCATCATCCCTAAAAGTGAATTACTGTTTCCTTAACACATGACAGTGGTTTACAACTGTAATTTATGTCTTCTTTTCTCCCAGGTGCTTCTTCATATGCTCAGTTGCACTTTGGCTTGAGAAGATAGATGCTGACAAGTTACCTTGGCTTGAAACTTAGTTGCCTTTTCTCGTGCTGAGCGCTCCTGTTTCTCTCTCTCTCTCTCTCTCTGGTGGGGACTCTCTCTTTCCATGTGGACCAAAAAGAATTTTTTATCTGTGTACGACATGTTGTATTCAGGCTTTTTGTCGCCAGCACTTGAAAAACAGCTATGTTTGTAATTTGATCTGCCTCTTTGTTGTGGATGAAATACAATCATGTATATTTGTCAAATGCTAATTTAAGACCTTGTGATTAATTTATGTTAATTTTATTGTATGGGTGGAGCACTATGTAGAGAATGTTTGGGTTTATTGTTAAGGAGGCTGCTGCTGGATATCCTACACTACACTGTTTTCGTTGAGGCCGGACAGACTGCGAGGACATTTGTAGAGAACGTATTTTTGTAAAGCGTAGGAGCTTTGAATTTTCTGGGTATTTTGTCAAAAACTGAAATAAAGAGGACTACATCATTTGACAGAGCAGTTTAATTGAATTTCTTGTTTGTGAGCCAGCTAGAATGTATTTTTATTGGATCCATTTTTCAGGTATTTTACATAATGTTCATATTGTGGTTGTAAGAAAAAGGTTAATTTCTCCATCCTGTTCTTTTCTTTAACAGCTGGGAGTCCGCTCGTCCCCAGCCACAAGTATTTTAAAGAGATATTAATTCTGCGCTCCCAAGTTTCTTGGATTTGGCTCAGGTATAACAAAAACAATCCATTTTCATGTCAAACAAAAAGAGAAAATATACAAAAAGCGATGGGAAAACAGCACAAATCAAAAAATACTGTTGATGGACTCGTTTCTTTCGCATGAAGCACTAGTAGCATTGTAACTAGTGTTCATTTCCTTCAGCTCTTTGAACACCAATGTGTGCAGTGACAGTTCACACAAAAGGTTTGATTGTTCTTGTTAATGAGGCAAATGTACTGTAGTTTATTCAAAGTCTAAAGGGTCTGTACACCCACGTTACACCCACAGGTGTCTACATCTTTTCTGATGCTTTGATGGACTTATCCAGACTCACTCTACTCTTACACCTGTCGGGATGCAACATTTTACACCTTCTTTTGATATGCTGAGGACTTCAGATAACACCATCAGCCTGAGTACAGGTCCAGTCAGCCAAAATAACTGTGACCATTAGAGCAAAGTGCATTCACTGAACTTTTCCTAAATCTGAATCCCAGGAAGTTACAGATTCACTGTGTCCTCATCTTTTTGCTCCTTGCTCTTCACTGTCGTCCTTTAGCCTCTCCCTGCTTTCTCCTCTTGTATCTGATGACGGGGTTGTGAGGGGTGTGGATCATTGTGGTGTAGTTGACTGTGGGAAAATATCCATCCACCAGGTCGAAGTCATACATGCGTAGTAAAGTAGACCAAATGGTTTTGATCTGAACATAAGCAAAGTTCTCCCCGATGCAGCGATGACGACCTGAAACAAGGACAAAAGAGTAACATGACTGGAAGTAATTATGTTAAAGATAAGAAAACCTTTTTTTTTTTTTTGCCTAGAAGGGAAATAATTTTTCATTCAGTTTAGAAGTTACTCTTCTTACCTGCTCCAAACGGTATATAGGAAAACTTCTCCCCTGCAGCAGGGCTGTCATCGGTGTAGCGGTCGGGGTTAAACTTCATCCTCTCCACCCAGGTGTCATGCAGACGGTGGTTGACAGTTGGTGAAACGCACACCTGGTGGCCCACAGGGATGGTGTATCCTGCTGCAGTCTGAGAAGGGAAATGTACAGCAACAGTTGACTTTAGTGACCTGCACCACAGATGTCCAGATGTTGGAGACTAGAGGCGAGCTACTTCTAGAATACAGCTGTTCATGATGCAGGTCTTGTAACTAGAATAAATGTGGGGAATATGTACTATGTACCCTAAGCCAGGCGTTCTTACCTGAGGAGAGCGAGCCATCCTCATCATGGTCATGATGGGTGGGTGGAGACGCAGCGTCTCCTTTACACAACGCTCCAGTAAAGTGAGATCCTTCAGCTAGAGACACCAGCAGGGAAATGTTAGGACTGTTTATAATGGGTTGTCTCTCTTTTAACTTTATGTACTGGGTAACTATGATATGATAACTATGGTAACTATAAGGGCATCATAAAATAGGCCCTTGACCCCAGTTCACCCTATATACTTTTTATAAAGTGATTATTATGCTTATATTACATTTTTTTCAGCACATCCACATTGCACTCTGGTAAACTGTGTATTCAGACCTGATCAAGGTCGAGCGGAGGCAGGTCTTCTCCGCACACAGCCCTCTGCTCAGCGTAGCAGCGCTCCTGCAGAGCTTTGTCTTTGGCCAGGAAGAAGCCCATCCAGGCGCTGGTGGTGGAGGACGTGTGCTGGCCTGCCAGAAGGAGACCAATCAGCAGCCCCACAATCTCGTTGTCATCCAGGGCCCGTCCATCCCTGGAGAGAGAACAGAGTCACTTTGGAGTTTAGAAATGGTTTAGTAAAGGGTTCGGACTTATTGGTTGGTTCTCTGACAGCAATCTTAGCAACCACTGTCACTACAGCATGCAATAAATACTGTATTTTATATGTGATCAGTGAACCAGGGTGACTTCTTGTAATTTTTCATTCAGTTTAGAAGTTACTCTTCTTACCTGCTCCAAACGGTATATAGGAAAACTTCTCCCCTGCAGCAGGGCTGTCATCGGTGTAGCGGTCGGGGTTAAACTTCATCCTCTCCACCCAGGTGTCATGCAGACGGTGGTTGACAGTTGGTGAAACGCACACCTGGTGGCCCACAGGGATGGTGTATCCTGCTGCAGTCTGAGAAGGGAAATGTACAGCAACAGTTGACTTTAGTGACCTGCACCACAGATGTCCAGATGTTGGAGACTAGAGGCGAGCTACTTCTAGAATACAGCTGTTCATGATGCAGGTCTTGTAACTAGAATAAATGAGGGGAATATGTACTATGTACCCTAAGCCAGGCGTTCTTACCTGAGGAGAGCGAGCCATCCTCATCATGGTCATGATGGGTGGGTGGAGACGCAGCGTCTCCTTTACACAACACTCCAGTAAAGTGAGATCATTCAGCTAGAGACACCAGCAGGGAAATGTTAGGACTGTTTATAATGGGTTGTCTCTCTTTTAACTTTATGTACTGGGTAACTATGATATGATAACTATGGTAACTATAAGGGCATCATAAAATAGGCCCTTGACCCCAGTTCACCCTATATACTTTTTATAAAGTGATTATTATGCTTATATTACATTTTTTTCAGCACATCCACATTGCACTCTGGTAAACTGTGTATTCAGACCTGATCAAGGTCGAGCGGAGGCAGGTCTTCTCCGCACACAGCCCTCTGCTCAGCGTAGCAGCGCTCCTGCAGAGCTTTGTCTTTGGCCAGGAAGAAGCCCATCCAGGCGCTGGTGGTGGAGGACGTGTGCTGGCCTGCCAGAAGGAGACCAATCAGCAGCCCCACAATCTCGTTGTCATCCAGGGCCCGTCCATCCCTGGAGAGAGAACAGAGTCACTTTGGAGTTTAGAAATGGTTTAGTAAAGGGTTCGGACTTATTGGTTGGTTCTCTGACAGCAATCTTAGCAACCACTGTCACCACAGCATGCAATAAATACTGTATTTTATATGTGATCAGTGAACCAGGGTGACTTCTTGAATGGCAGAAGTTGTCTTACTTGTATGTGGTATCAATGAGGGTCTGCAGCATGTCGTCCACTTTCTCTCCAGAGCTCCTGCGCTTCTGAATCGCCTTGAAGAAGATGTTCTTGATCTCTCTGTGAGCTTTGTCCCTTTTCCTAACCAAAGGAAGAAGTAAATTATTTTTACAGCATTTCTACAGTCATTTCAACATCACCCACAATACTGTTTTTTACTTCACTGATCATGAAATATTTTACCGCTCTAGTTTTTTACTTCTCTGATCATGAAATATTTTACCGCTCTAGTTTCTTTTCAGAGATTTCTTTCTTTCTTATCAAAGAAAATCCAGTGTCTTCCTGTTGCACACGTGTTTATCTTAAGCTCCTTGTCCTACCTGAAGCTGGGCAGGGGCAGCCAGCTGGGCAGGAGCCAGGCGGCGTAGCTGAATCCTACATCCAGGTCGGTGTACAGCTGGGCCACTTGCTCGTTCAGTATGCTGCGGATCTCCTTCCCATGAAGGCAGCTGCTGGCTGTCAGGATGATCAGCTCAGACAGAGCTTCGAACAGGTCTGACACAGACGAGAACAAAAACTTGAGTTCAGCAAAAACCACCTGACTGACAGTTGTACATCTTCATATACCTGACTTTTCATATGCATGTTTTTATACCAGTTGTTAAGAAACTATAACAAAACTGTTAGTACCAAAACCAGACACTAATGGACGGATCATGCATTTTTAGACTTAATATAAGGCTGCCCATCAACATCATAACATGAGGGGAACAGCAGTGCTTTTATTACTGTTAATACTCTGCAAAGCATCTGGTCAAAGTAACCAAAACTAGGTGGAAAAGGTCTGATCACAAGTCATTTGTTAATTTTCTATGATTGATGTTTTAAACAAAGTGATGTGTAAATGGACATACTTCTCTCCCCGCTGTCCCCCCATCTCTGAAAGTACTCTATAGTCTCTGCCTCAATTATCTTGACGTGCTCTTTCCTCTTCATTTTTTTATTGATTGCTCACCTTAGTTATTTCCTTTTCATTTATTTTCTATTGCTCACCTCAGTTATTTCCTTTTCATTTTTTATTGATTATTTTGCTTATTAATTTACCATTATTACCACAAATTATTGATTGCTCACCTTAGTTTATTTTCATTTTATTGATTGCTCTCCTTAGTTATTTCCTTTTCATTTTTAATTATTACTGTTCATTTTTAATTATTACTTTTCATTTGATTTATTGATTGTGTCCCTTCCACTGTTGAGTGTTTGGCATTCTAGTTTCCCACGGTTAAGATCCGCTGTATTTGTATCTTTCCATTCTTGTTACTCATTCTGCTTATTTCTTCAGTGGTTGGTGCAACGAATAATGCAACTTGATGCAGTTACAATGAAAATTCACTGTTTGTGTGAGAGGGAAAATGAGACTGAGACAACATTTTTTAAGAAATTCATCCAAATGGCTGCATCTTTCCATAAATGCAAACTGTAACGCTGGCTCAAACTAATGGACCAGGATTTTCCTAAGTAGCATTTTTCATTATCGATTAATCTGCAGATAGTGTTCTCAATCATTTTTCTTAGGAAATGTCAGAGTTGTAAAGATGCTTGCTATAATTTTCCAAACCCAACAATAATGTTTTCAAAATGCCTTTTTTTTTATTTGACTACATTTCCAAAATCCAGTATATATGGCAAAGAAAGTCATCACGTGCAGGGGGGTTATTTTTGCTTGAAATATGACTACAGTAATTGATTATCAAAAACGCTGGTGATTAATTTTCTATCAACTAATTATTGCAGCTCTTATATATTGTAAAAAAAAAATCCCAAGGACTAAAAAAACATATAGATATTTATTTTAGTATCACAGAAGACTAAGAAAATCAACTGGTGTTTGCATTTGAAGAGCTGGAACAGAGAAGTCCGGCATTTTTTGATGACAACGATTGATTTCTGATCAATATACAGTAGCTGCAGACAAATCAGTTATACTGTAATACTCACTTTCTCATAAGCATTTTCAAGAAATTCAATGGGACTTCTCCCAAATGCAATGGCATGGCCCAGGAAGGGGATTCTGGAGGGAATGTATGGTGGATATTTCTGAAAAAAAGAAGGTAAACAGTGAATAATGAGTACAAACAATGCGTTTCAGCATTTTGATGTTAAACTTACCAGATCCTTGTCAGAGGGCTGTTTGAGCAGCATTTTAGAAATGTATCCCAGGGTGAGAGTGACGACAGTAGCTGCCAACACTGTCGAGGTCAGGTTGTCGTTGATTGTACCGACAGTGTCACCGAGCAGTTTGCTGCTCATTTGGTACAAGTGCATCGACATTTTTACTTTCTCGGCTGGCTATACTATCCCCCCAAACAACGGCACAACCAGCAACCTGTAATATACTGTCAGCCGTTTACTTGGTTATATCGCATTTAGTTTAACGCTCACGTCTCCAAAGTTTCACGAAACTCAAGGTACCCTACAAGTCTAATGCTCACGTTTAGTGACTTTAGTTACTATCCCCGCCCCCCCAATCGTCCGTACATGTAGGGTCTTAGTCCTGCCCCCGCCTGACCAAGAAAAAAATTCTATTGGC
>NW_018127914.1:2420938-2448348 GCF_001952655.1 Monopterus albus
TGATTGGTTGATGCTACCTGAACCGATGTCTTGCTATTTGATGTCACCCCCCAAGATTATAATGGTCAGTTCTGGGAGACCTAATATTTATAAATAGTTTTTTTTGCTTTAAAACACACTCACATGTGAGTGATTCCACATGTTTTCATTGTACAGCGGTACCGACATATAACATTACAGGATACACTGATCATTTATTGGACGTCCAGTGTAGACTACCGACATTAGCTAACACTAACAGTGTCCTCTGTTGTTCCATGAAATTAGCAGAGTTGCGCGTTAATTCTCGTAACTTGTAACTAAGATGAGAAAACGATATTGAATATTCATGTCAATAAACGTACAGTTTATATTTAATGTCAATGTTTTAAGGCTGCAAAAGAATATAACCAAGTCAAAAAAAATCAATGTTTAAAATCTGTTTCTGTGGATTCAGTCAACCTTGTTCATTTTATTTACATGACTATAAATACCCTTATGTGCCTCACAAAACAAGCAGTAGCTTCCTATGCATTAACACTATAAATATTCTTGTTTGACCAGGTTATTAATGTCATGTAGTATTTTGTTTAGTACTCAAATATGGCATAATATATGACCTCTATAACACTTCAGAATAATTATCCTGTAATGGTACAAAGTCTAAGTCTGTCATCTCTGGCTGAGGACTTGGGTTTTGGATTTTTTTGTGATGATACAAAGCATCCATATATTCTTCTTTCCTAATTTTCCATACATGATACAGTATTTGTTTATTTTAATTAAAATCACATTGTTTAAAATTTTCTAACAAAGAAGACAACTACGTGTTCATCAATACATCGATTCGTTTATTAAAACAAAATATTAAATAATAAACATATTTACAGTACATGCAATGAAAATATATGACCTTGTGAAAAATACTGGTTAAGCCTTCTGTTCAAAGTGAGGCATCTGCAGGGAGGCGGACTTTGTTCCCTATCCGCAGTTATTGCTGTCATATTAGAGTCAGTAAGAAGAACCTGCACAGCATCTTTGGCAGCTGTGGTTTCTTCAACACTTTTTCAGCCATAAGCATGTTTTTCAGTAACAGTTTTATCGCTTGGAGTCATCTGTCCACTCAGCTTCATTAAAAGTTTCACAATAAGGCCAGCCTGTGGAGAAATAATGAATGTCAGTGAGACAGGGTTTTCATATTTTAGCTGTGTTAATCATTTCAACATGTAAAACTGTAGCTGTCATACTTGAGAAAAGACTGTAATCAAAATATTTAGTTTTATAAATTAACTCTGAGTTTGTGATATTTATGATGGGTTGTATAATTCTAATATCAGTGTCATTCACAAAAATGCAATATATTTTTAAAACAACCTGGAAGCATTTGAATGGCTTTGGAAACATCTCAGAACAGTCACCTGTTTTGTGTGGACAATGAAGTTCATTTTGTTGTCACCGCTGTGTATCTGGAAGTACTGGTCAGCGTGTCCAAGCTGCCACATGAATGTGCCGTACTCTAAACTGATGAGAAGGACCTGTGAGAGAAGACATTAACAAATTACCAGACCAAGCATCATTCCACATGTTCAGTTCAGTAAGTAAGTTGTTTTTTATTTTATTTTAACACATGGTGTGATACCTTGGTCTCCATATTCATGAGGTGCAGCCCCTTCGTGTTGACCCCGACATAGACACGGATTACTTTGTGGTTGCTGGCGCTGGCCTTGGTATAGACCTGGCCTGTGAAGAAGGCTGCCCCATAGGTCGGGATGTCCCAGCAGTTCTGCAGGAAGAGTCGCTGCAGGTGGTGCATCTCTTTGCTCACTCCCTCGCTGGTGCTCAGAGCCTGTCGCAGAGGGAGAGGGGAAAAACAGCAGATCAGCTCCACTGGATTTCAAAAGGTGAAAAGAATATTTACAATAAAAAAAAAAACAACACAAGTGTACTTTGTATTCATGAAGAATCCTGTTGGTCCAGTGGTATGCTTTGCTTTTCACCTTAGAAATCGGCACAATTGACCTTAGGTTTTCCTCACTGTTGAAATAAAATAGAAACCTGTGATTCAAAACCCTTAAGTATTTACGAAACCAAGGTTATTAAAAACATTTTTTTTAAATCACAATTTTTGTGACATGCCATAGAAAGTGCATAAAAATGTTAATTGTACTGCACCTGACCAGAGCATGTAAGCAGAGCGGAGCGAGAGTGAGCAGGAAGCATGATCAGGCAGATTTTGGACATAGCGCAGTGTCTTTTTTAAAAGGAGGGAGCGTCACCCTTGTCCTGCTCCAATTTTGCTCCGGTATCACTCACAGCAGAATGTATCTATGTCTTGCAGGGTCATCCAACACTTTTCAGTGAAGAATTGGCCATTGTGATCTCAATAATGCAGTTCCTAAAGTGTTTATACAGTTATACTGTATATTTTTATTTAATTGAGACCACTGATTTGTTGAATTTTACAAATGATTTTGTGTTCTATTCCTTCTTACACAGCCCTAACTGTAATTTGAAATAATTTCTATTTGGAAAAAAGTCGCCGTTCTTTAGTTCTTTGGGATGTAAGACTACGATTTAAGCTAAAAGTGAAGTACCTGCAGATTTCTTTCCCCTTTTTTGGAGTGGAGCGGGATGTAATCTGAGTTGAGCGCTGAGTGATAATGAGCAGAAAGCCCTGGTGCAGCTTTGAGCGGGTGAAGATTTCTATCCCCTTGTTTGGAGTGGAGCGGGATGTAATCTGAGTTGAGCGCTGAGTGATAATGAGCAGAAAGCCCTGGTGCAGCTTTGAACGGGTGAACAGCTCCGTTGGCGAGGTGCAGAAATTCTCACTACTCCACATAATGCAGTGTTTATACAGTTATACTGTATATTTTTATTTAATTGAGACCACTGATTTGATGAATTTTACAAATGATTTTGTGTTCTATTCCTTCTTACACAGGCCTAACTGTAATTTGAAATAATTTCTATTTGGAAAAAAGTCGCCGTTCTTTAGTTCTTTGGGATGTAAGACTATGGTTTAAGCTAAAAGTGAAGTACCTGCAGATTTCTATCCCCTTGTTTGGAGTGGAGCGGGATGTAATCTGAGTTGAGCGCTGAGTGATAATGAGCAGAAAGCCCTGGTGCAGCTTTGAACGGGTGAACAGCTCCGTTGGCGAGGTGCAGAAATTCTCACTACTCCACTCATATGTGCTATTATTTAAGTACAAATATAATTTGAAAACGGTCTTTTACTTGAGGAAGCCTTGCTTATGTTTCTTGCTCTCATAGTTGCCGTAGATGATCTGCAGGAGGAGGCTGGCCAATGTGATCAGCTTGCTGTCTGGAGCAGGAAAGAAGCCCTTGAGGAGGCAGTGGCGTGCCTCGTCAAACAGGATGAGGATGGCCAGCGGATCCTCCACCTGGAACAAAACAGTAAGTAGAAGAGTGAAGACTGATTCTCAAATACCTGACCTACATCAATCATCAGCAACTCAGAACCATTTCCAGAACTTTTACCCTAGCAGCTGTTCTGTGCCTGACCATTTCTGATGACTTTTTATGCCACATATAAACAACAAATGTAAATGACTATAATCTTGTAAAGTGCGAACAACCTTTTTCTCGATTTCAAGAGGCAACCGGACGTCTCTCCGAAGAAAGAGCTGAGGTGTTTCCCTTTGAGGATCCAGCACCGTCAGGTCCGTCACGATCTCTGTCCAGATCCGCAGGTGCTGCAGGGGTTTGTGGTATGGCTTCAGCTGCAGGTCTGACATTACACACACACACACACACACACACACACCCTGTTTGTTGAATGCATTTAGGAAATGACAGCACAATAAATAAAAAAAATTTAACTAAGAATAGAGAAATTATGATAATGAACAATTCCTTCTTGAGCAGACTGTTAACATTTTTTTATAGCTCTAAAAATCTTTTTACAGAACTTTTACCAAACTTTTGCTCACAGGATGAATTTGAGAGCATGTTCTACACATTTAACTGGTGGACTCACGGAGGTTCTCAGAACAGATCCAGATGGTAAAGTACTGTTGGGTGTCCTGAGAAAGACGCATGCCCTCCATGATCTGCTGCACTGTCGTGTTGTTGCCGTGCTTCAGCTCCACAGAGCGATACGAGCCGTCCATGCGGTAGATACGCACCTTCTCATACTGTGGAACACACACACATATCATAAACAAAGCAATGTGAAACAACTTAGTTTTTTGTTAACTGAAAAATAAAATGAGTTTTAATAAAATCTGGTGGACACTTTGGGCAAAATATCTTGATTCTAAGGCACAAATATGAATAAAAAAAGCCTGTTAATGTCATTTGTATTGAATGTTTATAGTATACCATATTTTAAAAACAGAAACAAACAAACAAAAGAGTACCCAGAGCCAGCTGGATATGGCCGAGAATGAGATGAGTATTTGCTAAATCCAATTGTTTCCATCACACTTTGGTGTGGTGTATGCTGTACAACTCACAGGTTTGCTGCTTGCTTGCTGCAGAAGCTTCACTGTCTCCTCCCATTCATTCTGTTTGTTCTCCTCGCACACTTGCAGAGGCGATCTCTTCTGCTGGTCATCTATGTGCTTTTGAGAGAAGAATCAGCATCGAGAGTTACAAATACATATGTATAAACTGCCAATATTAAGCAGTTAACACCATAACATGACACCAATATCTACTGTAGGTAAAATTAGAAGAGCCATTTGATAAATGTCCACTACAAAGAAGATGAGAACTAAACAACACATGAACATGACATGTCATGTCATACCCGGTCAATCTCAGGGTGCTGCAGCAGGAGCTGCACTATCTCTGCATGGCCTCCTCTTGCTGCAAAGTGCAGAGGGGAGCTGAGCTGGCCGTTCAGTAAGTTTGGATTACAGTTACCTTTCTCTAGCAACAGCTTGGTCGCCTCAACTTTACCGTGCCTGGATGAAACCAAACAAAACTGAGCATTAAAGACGAACCAAAATAAAATAAGAACTTGTGGATACTTGAGACTTTCTCAAAACAGCTACCAGACCCACCAGCAGGCATAGTGAATGGGAGCCCAGTGGTCACTGTCCAGCTGCTTGACTGAGAAACCACTGTCCAGGAGCTTAGAAAGCAGCTCCGTGTCTCCTTCACAGGCACTGCGGTGGAGGGGGAAGTCATCCACCCACTGACGGTCCCTATGAAAAATGATGTATAATTTAATTTGTTTAGTTTTTGAGACAAATGAGGTGAATGTGCCACAGAAAGAAAGGAGATATAAGACATAGAGGAGCTAAGGTGGAAAATAACGACAATGTGGTTCATTTGAGAAATAAACTCTCACTTGTCTTCTGCCACACAATTGGGGCCATGCTGCCACTTTTCCCTCTTGGGGATCTGGATCTTGGAGTAGTCTGGTGCTCCAAGCCCAAAGTATGGGTTGATGATAACTTTGTCCACCTGCAGACATAAACAAAAGGAAGGCCATTTAAGTTCCAGTGAAAAGATAATCCTAAATTTCTATCATTAAAAGCACTTTTTTTATTCTAAAAATGTCATTCTTTGCAGCAATTAATCTTTTAGATAAATATCAATATCATAACTTGTTGCATCTATTTTCTAGTCTTTTAAGTCTTGTCAAAAAAAAAAAATCCGCCAGATGTCCTAATGTAGAAACAGTCCCCTTTACATAGACATCTCATTCTCTCACCCGGTTGGTGTACTGCAGATCAGAGCCATAGAGTGGGTTGAGGATGCACATGTCTGCCTTCTCCAGAGACATCATCTTGCTCTTGATCTCCAGGGCAGTGTAGCCCATGTGCAGACCCTCGTCACTGAGTTTGCCCTCGCTGCCGTAGGCCGGGTTGCTGACATTGGTCTTGACCCGCTCTACGGGTGCTGGCCGGAACAAAGCAGGGACGGCATGAGGCACTGTGTGTTGCTCCGCTAACCATCTGTGGAGGCCAAAGAGGCAACGTCAAAGACTCATCCCAGTGTCATTTACTTGCAAAAGAAAGAGCATGATTTCAAATATATCCTCACTTGTCTAAGGCCAGAAGCATCTTGGAGGTGATGGAACAGAAGTGAGTGCTTGTCTCACTGCACACCCGCATGATGTCCTGGAAGCAGTAGAAGCTGGGGCTCCCAGCACTATAGACAGGCTTGCTATTGTCTGTTCAGCAGAAATTAAGACATTCAATATACAATATGTACAGTTTAACTGTTTTTTAAAAAGGTCAGCTTCATAAAAAAATTATTTCTTTTGCTAACCTTTAACACTGACTGGCACGCAAACCAAAACAGTGGTTTCTAAACCTCTGAAAACTATTCAGACTAAATAGTCTGAGAAGGTAATGCCAGACTTTGGTTGCACTGCTCACAATTCATAGACATGTGCATGGGAGCATGAGCCAAAAAGTTAGTGAAAGTCAGTAAATGTTAAAGATTTGTCAGACTCACCTATGAAGCCTTGATTATTGGATATCGGCCTGATTGTTTCATCAACATAATCCAATATGGATTTGGATTTGTCTCCTCCTGCTTTAATTTTTGTCACCAGGAGGACCTTCTTTCTTTTCTTCTCCTTCCCTTCTAAAGGCACCTCTATCAACAGGATCTTTACAGGATCCACAGGAAAAAAAGCAGTTTTTCAAATGTATTATTTGTGTTATACTGTAACATTTGTTCTGTGGTTTTGGTCTAGGTGTTGATGAGAACCAATATCAGACTCTGCACGTTTACCTCAAAGGCTTTGGCTCTGTACTCCTTTGAGCTCAGGCTGACTTGACTCTTTGGGCGGATAACAGCAACAAAGACATCCTCAAGGCTGTCCTCGTTGCCCATCATGCTGACTTCTCTTCAGTCCTGACAAAACATCCTACACAAAGGCCAAATGCTGTGGAGAGGCATGCCTGAAACATAAGGTCACCAGTGAAGGAAACATTATCAGGTCGTTATTTTACTGGATGACATGAGTCACTTCATCCTGAAAACACTAGCATCCAGCTTGCATGTTATTAATATACTTTTGACTGAATACCAGAGTAATATCACATTACCTAATGATAATATCAGAAGCCATCACCTCCTTAGTGACCAATATTCACAGCCCATGGTTAATGACATGTGATTTAATATGTAGTGTTATGATATTAATGTTTGTTGAGACTCTCATACAAAAGATAAGCTGACAAAAGCTAGGACTGTGGTTGTCTGAGAAAATGTATCATATTGGTCAAATTAACTGCAGAGAATGTTACAATCTAATCATAAAGCCGCTTTTAAGATACAGAAGGAATAGAAGCTACATTCATAGTCGCATATCAAAGATTTATCCTTATTACTCCTTGGTAATAATTATCCAGCAAAAATAATATAAAGTCACTGCATTTAAAAGGAGACAGTGTAATATAATCAAAATTTTACAATGTAGCCTAATTGCTAAGACCACCGCTGTATTCACACGTTCATAAAATGTTATAAAAATGTACCTGCATCTGTGTACAATTTAGATTCAGAGTTCAGGCTTAAGCCATTCTAAAAAAAAAAAAAAAAAGATTTGACCTAGAGAACTCGATAAACAAAAATAAATAAACAATAACAAACCAGGCAAACCAAACAGACTTATGAGGTCCCTGTGCAAGGCGTTAACAATGAAATTACGTGCCGAAAAGTTAAATTTTCGCCATTTAACCATCAGTTCAGAAACCAACTTGTTGAGTTCAAAAGAAGGACACGCCCCGGAAACCAAACTCGCTGTTGTCTTTATAGTTATTACACAAAGAATTTGCAAACTGTTTACACGCTGTGCTGCCGGATATATGCAGTTTTGTTACATTTTGTTGCCAAACACGATCAACTTTTTGAACTTAATCGGCCGCTGTAGCCGGGACGCCGCAGTCCTTATCACCGCTTCTCCGTTCGCTGAGCAACTGAAACTCACCGAAAGCGACGTAACTGTAACAAAACAGGCCAGACGCGGCTCCTCTCAGCTTTCACTGGGTCTTTACTGTATTAAAAGTCCCGGTCCGCACCCGGGACACCGCTGCAGGAACATTTCAGGAGCAGATGCCTGTTTACAAGTAGCTGCAGGCCTTTGGGGCAGGTCTACAGAGACAAACAGGGGAATCACGTTACATTTCATTACAGCAGCTCCGTTCGGGAAACAGCGGCCCCTGGCGGTGAGGGGGACTCAGTGCGGCCTGCAGCTAAACGTGCTGTATTCCACCCTTGGGAGACCCAAAGTGTCCAGTAATGAATAATAAACAAACTATTAACAATTGTGAAAAAAAATAAAAGCATGGTGATAACAAATTAAGCATAAAATATATATTTTAAAGAGATAAATAATTCAATTAAAGTCTAAAACTTGGCTTGTTATTATGAAATGTTAATTCATCTTTCTTTCCACAATAATATTGTTTGCTGCAGATCATTTTTATTCCAGCTGTCTTTATTACAAAATGTCTTTTTGTCAAGTTCATTTTTTGCAGTGGTAATTTTAATCTATGCTGTTTGCCAATAATGAGAAACAGGAGATCCAGTTATAGGATTAGCTGTTTGTTTAAGCAAAAGCCAGTATCTTATACATTGTCTCTTATATTTTGCCTGCATTCATTCATTTTATTTTTCTAAATGTCTTCATTGATTAATAATAAATACTGTGCCTCCATATGACACTGTTTGACAGGATCATATAGCCTGAAGTCTTTTCATTAATTTTCCCAAAATTCAGCCTGACATATATAATTCCCCAGTATCCGGTGCCTTTGGAAATGCTGGTTCATGTTCAAAATTTTTATTGTCATTTCAACATTTGTATGTCATACATGACAAAAAGAGAAAAGCATTTAAAATAATGTGTTGGAGATTTGAACAGTTTTTGGCTGAACAGCATAAATTTGTTTCTGGAATCACCTGCAGCCAGAGGTTTGGCTTTACAGTTCAATGGCCCTTATAGAAGGCCTTATGAGATATTTTACCAACTAGAAAAATATGACCTTTTATGTAGAAAGCATTGTTTTGGTGTAGGTCAAATCAATTTCACAAATTATACACCTTATTCAAGTAATAATTTATATCTTATAATTGAAGAGACTGTATAAAACAGCATTTATTGACATGTACTATAACACAAAAGCAGCATAAACATATAATAGTCTCTTTGAAACTAAAAAGTAACATACAATAGTGGTACAATAACCAAATGCTGCAATTAGAATATCAAATTCAGCTCAAGTGCACAAATTAAAGCATGGCTTAGGTTTTACCTATATATATATATATATTTTTATATTTATATGATACCATAATTTGTTTTTTGTGCCCCATTTGCCCACAGAGAGAACAGATGCTGTTCCCTGTATTTCTGCCTTCAGACCCAGAGGACATCCTGTCTCTGCTGTTCCATGTTTAGGACGACTTGTCTTTGCACTGGCTGAGGACCTCTTGCATCTTCTTCTGGATGTCATCCACCCTCTTAGCCCACTTCTCTCGCACCTCATCTTCATCATCCTCTGTAACAGCTGTGTAGCCCATGAGTGCAATGAGGCCCATGTGGAACAGGTAGGTAATGTGTGAGCAGCGGTACTCCATGGTTTCACGGTCACCCTCGCAGTGTTCCAGGTATACCTTCAGCAGGGGTCTTCCAAACAGCGAGCTGGTTCCCATCACACCACGGTAGTACACATCCAGGCTCATGTCGCTCTTGTCTCTCTCATAAATCCTCTCAAAGGCCTTCATGTAACGCTGGGTGTTGTCCGGATCTTTCTTCACCTGTGCCACCATTTTGTTGAAGGCATTGTACTGGTGCTTTATGTATTCCTCATATTTGCCATAGGTTTCGTTAACCTCGTCAACACGGAGCTGCCTCAGGCATTGCTGGTTCTTTTGGGAAATGCTCTCCAGCTTGGAGTGGATTGCCTGGAAGTCCTTTTCCAGCGGATGGCCCTCTTCAGCCATCAGGCCCTTGCGAGCCACCCCAACTAGTGAGGAGACAATGCCAAAGATGGGGTCAATGGAAGAGGCAAAGGAGGACACCTTCTCCACACAGCACAGCACCTTTGCTGCAGTTTTCTTGATCTGTTCTGCATCAGCCATCACTGCTGCTTCTCTTCTGTCACTTTAAGTTTCACACAAAGTGAGCCTGGAGAGATGAAAAAAGCCACATATGTTCAGTAAGACTGAATCATTACTCTGCATTGTACATCAGCGTCTGACCACAACCTTTCTGGATGGAGTAAAGGAAAGCTTTAACCCAAAATGTGGTCACAAAGACTCTCAAATATCGCTTTTTCTTGCATTACACTAAAAATTAAGATGAAGAGTAACTCTCAGGTTGATCAGCCTGCAGCCCAAATGTCACCAGCTGCTGCTGCTGCTGCTCGCTTGCCATATTGCAAAGGTGTCATCTTACACTCTAATGTTACCAGCAACAGGTCACAATGTCTGCTGTGATACACAGAGCCTCAGCAGGCGAGCAGAGGAAGAGACAAGGCTTTAGAGGAGAAAAAAAAAAACATTTTCCTCATTGATTAAACTTACTATTGTTTTCTTGGTTAATCAGGAAATAGTAAAAGAAAAATCTCAAGGCCCAAGTCAACATATTAAAATTTTTGGTTTAGTCGGATCAACAGATATATAATTTAATATCATAAAAGTCCAAGAAGACCAGCAAATATTCTGTAACTTGTGATTTTTTAAAAACATTTTACACATAAAATTTCCTAAACAATCAGTCATCAAAATAGTTGCCTATTAGTTGTTTTGACTTATTGGTGGGGCTCTGGTGGAAACATTTTTCCTTTCTCCACAAAGTCAAAATTAAGCATTCAGTTTAAAATAAAGCAAACTAGAATGCTGCTGTGGAACAAATATATAACCTATTGCTCATAATAAAGCACTTACAGTAAGTGCTGAATTCTATAACCTGAGCAGCAATTATCTACTGGTTCCTGAGACCACAGACCCAAATACAACTGTACTTCATCTTTCTCATAGTTTTGATATTAATCATACTTCTCAATGCTGTCCTGCTGGAAAAATGAGTCAGGGACAACAGTGGGTGTGTCTGTGGCTGGTAGTTACACAAGAATGACTGGAAATAAACAATTGGTTACAGGTTGTGGCCTTCCAGCTCTCATTTTTAACAGCTCAGATAACCTGCAGTAGTTATTTGGCACCTTTAGCCTTCATGCAGGATTGTGCTGCTGTTGTGTTTACGAGCTGGTTTCCCTCACTTCCTGATTTCCAACCACACGCACACACCTATGAATCATTATGTACTTAATGTCACGAGTCCTAGCTGACTCAGCTATCACCCAGAATTCAAACATGCTGCAAAGCATAGATTACAAAACATTGAGACGGGAGACGTTTACTCACCAGAGATAAAACTGTTAGTATCCCGCTGTCTAATGAAGCTGTCTGACTTTGCTTTCCACCATTTTCCTCCCTAGTCAACAAAGGGGCAATCCCTTCCTGCCAAATAAGGGAGCAAACATAAGGAAGTGACGCGTTCATACCCTGTGCTGATTGGACAGCTTCAAGATCCAACCAAAGGCAGCAACACAGGCACCAGATGACCGAATATCCTGTTCATTATGTTGTTTTAATTGTAGGTCCCCACACCTCCCAAACCAGTATGGGTGACCAGATACCACAGAGATTATCACTGTACAGAAGTGAAAGACAGTGTCACACACAACCAGGAAGCAGAATCATTTGAATTGTTTTATATCTGAGTATCACTGATAATGCTGTGAATACTTTATTTATTCAGAATCAATAACAAGTTGGTAATATTTCATCACTATCTGCCTAGACTAATAGTCTTGCAGTTGCACTCACGGAGCACTAGAATATAAAGTGTAATGATATACTTTCTCACCTGTATCATTAGTTATCGAGCAGGTACATTTGGGTTTGTTTGCCAAGGATTTGAAATACAAATGAAATAAATAAAAAAAATTTGTGGTGAACCAGTGTTACTAAAAACGCTATCAGCTGGAGGAAAGCTGGTGATGACCTGACACTGACTGTCGATTCAATTATGTTTGTTGTTCCTGCCCTTTTCCCGTTTTGAGCTTAGTTTTTTTTTTTTTTTTTTTTTTTTTTTTATTTCCTTTACCTTTTTTCATTAGTTCAGTCCTGTCAGGTAGAGCACCCAGGACCTTTGTTCCTTATTTTGAATAAATATTTGTTTGGGTCCCCACACAGCCTGAACCCTAACAAATGGTCAATGTTCGCATTGCTTTGGTAAAAGTTAAGGGACGCTTTAACATTTTTTGTGTTTATCAGCCCTGATTATATAATAAAAATGCAGGAATTTTTATTCTGTACACTCTGGGTATACAGCCTGTATTTACAGCTGACCAAATATTATTCAGCAGTACAAGGGCAAGCCTGTTGTGTTATGTTTGACTTCTCACATAGTTATGAGATAAAACTGGGAAACATCTGCAGCTTTTTCTGCAGAGTACTGTACTCATACACTCTCCCTGACCCCTCAGAGCAAAGGATTTCATCCCTCAGCTTGTCTCCTCTGAGGGGATGAAATGCACTGAGATGAACTGATCTATGGACTGCTCATCCAAAAATATGAAGCTTATTTGTCATCATGATGTCACTCCTCTCTGAGATCTGTGCATTTACCTGATTCAGTAGTCCTTTTGCGGGTAGTTGGTGATATAAGCTATAGTCTTCATTAAACTGCTATCATAGTAGAGAAAGACAATCTCAAATAAAGTGCATGTGCTTACATTTGCATAATATAACAGCTGCTACTTGCCCTTCAGTCTTCTCCTTTGGAGGAGGCAACCCCTCAGATGGGAACTGCTAGACTAAACGACCTAACTGCATTCTAAGTGGTAAGTAGTGAAATCAACCCTTCCTCAACCAGCTGCAACATTGATCCAGCACTGTTAACTACAAATGGGTAATATCATTTTATACCATTGGCCATTTTTCTGTAGAATAAAGATTTTTACTTTTGGTACATTAAGTACATTCTGTTGATAATTCTCCTGTACAATGTAAGTAGGATTTTGAATGCAGTACTTTTACTTGCAGTGGCATACATTGTGATATAGGTTCATTAAAGTATTTTTTCCATCTGTGCAATCAACAATAGATGTTTGATATTGAAATAATACAAATGCATGAAATACTATAAATCTCAAACTATACAATAAAGTGTTACAGCAAGACTAAGATATACAAAGTGGACTCTTGATAAATTTTTGCAGTGGCCAGAATCAAAGACATCATTCACATGATAAATTTAATGCATTTTATTATCCTCTACTTCGACTTGATTTGATATGAGAAAACTCTGAGTCAGTCTATGATGCCATGTGTTTCTGAACCAAGAGAAATGAAGGACATGATCAGATTAATTCACATACCCTTCAAACCCTCCTGGCCCCCACCCTCACACACAAACACATCCCTCTACTCCCACCCTACTGTGCCAATTTAGAGCTCAGCTGCTCCTCTACAGCATTTGTCACACTAACATCCCGGGTGGACACACAAACTCATTTTGTCTCTGACTCCTCTATTTCTCTCTCTGTATCTCTTTCTGTTTGTCGTCCCCAAGCTGCCGGACCAGACTGAGGAGGACAAGCACATCTAGTTTCAGGTATGAACAGGAGCGGATGAGAGCAGCACGTCAACATATCAGCAGGTTTGGCACAGCAGCAGGGAGTGCTTTGGCTCAGTTTGGGGATTTGAAAGGTTTAAACTTGCCATTGAATTTGCCTGGAGAGGGGTGAGCTGAGGTTGAACTCAGCCTAGACTGGGATCACTGTTTGTTTGGCTTTTATACTGAATGGCACACTTTGATCAAAGGAAAGCGTGTTTTCTTTTTTTTTATTAGTAATATGTGAGTGTATAGTGGCCTGGGGGAGGATTAGCATTGAGGGGAAACTGAATTTTATTTTCTAATCTGTTTTATTCAAGTCATATATTGCACAAATAACAATTTACTTAAAGTTCTATCCAAAATGCATTATGTGTCTCTGATAAATGTATATTTTGGCCATTTTAATTTGATCAAAACACCCAGTAACCAGGAGTACAGAGGACAAGGTGATGACAGCAAGAAAGAGGAAGACTGAGTTGTATTTACTGTGTCAACTGAGGAAAGAACCTGATATTTAATTTCTTTGAACAACATTTTCAATATCTTAGATGTGTCCTATCAACATTTAGTTAGGAAAATGCTGCATATCAGTATAATGTTTTAAAATAATACTTGATGCATTTATTAGTTGATTTAAACAGGTGCAGTGTGAGTGAAGTAAACATCCTCCAAAATCAGCAGGTCAGAATCGATGTTTAGGTTACTCTATCTATATAGCTATCTATCCATCCATCCATCCTGCCCTATTGGCTACATTCTTGTTCAACTAAATGTTGAACTGAGTTGTACTATTCTTGCCTTTACCCCTGTTGATAATAGACCCTGTTTTCAGAACTGAAAAATCTGACATGATGAGCAACACGAGGGGAGGTCCAATGAAAATGTACAAGATGTTAACTAAGCTGATGGTTCTGCTGGGGTGAGTATGTTGGAATAATGCCACCGATCAATCACACATAACACACAATGTTATTTATCCTTGCATGGGCAGTTTTATCTGTGTTATATGTGGAACACATTAATAAATAAATGTAAATATCAAGAATTGTACAAGACATTGTACAAAAGCATTAAAATTGTCTGTTTTATATCACATTATTTGTAATTTTACTGTCATTCCATTTTTCATCAAACTAATTTAACCATGTGAGTGCTGAAATTACATTTTTGTTGTTAAATTGGACAAACATTTTTTGTCACCAGTAATCATAGTTATGGTTTCAAGGACCTCTGAAACAAACTCCAACCCGCCCCCCCTAACCTTTGACTTTATTGGAGAACAAGAAAACTTGCAAGGAGACAGATCTTTAAAGGCTGATAGATTTACTAGACAAAATCTGTCTCTGGCAAAAAAAATTTATGTTTTAGATTCTTTGCTTTGAGCTACGGTGCCATCCAGAGGCCTGATTATGATGACACAGGCAACCCAGAATTCCTCAACCCATCCTGGATGGCCAGGATCCCTGACGATCAGCTACTATCTGAGGTCACCATGCCTGGGACCCACAACACCATGGCCCGCTACGGTGGTGTGTATGCTGAATGCCAGACCTGGACCCTGGCTTCCCAGCTCCGAGCAGGTGTCCGCTTCTTGGATATCCGTGTGCGAAATGTTATGGGAAACCTCACCATCCACCATGAGGTTGCCTACCAGCAGGCTCACTTCGGCCAAGTGTTGCAGGGTGTCACTGACTTCCTGCAAGAGTATCCCAGTGAGACAGTGCTGATGCGCATAAGGGAAGAGTTCAGTGAAACACATGATATCTATGGTGCTGTAGTAGACTACATCCACCGTTACGCTCACTGGGACTTGCTGTGGCACAGCCGACTTGTGCCAACCATGGGCGAGGTCCGAGGGAAACTTATCATCCTGCAAGACTTTTCTGGGCCAGATCTGGGCATGCGCTATGGTTCTCTGGACATAGCAGACAAGTGGAAGGTATGAAAATCCTCCTACACACAGCAAAATCAACTCCAGCCTAAATCAGAGCAAAAAGAAAAAAAATGAAGCAAGCTGAGTTTGAATACATCCTCCAGCCAGCGTTTAGATGGTGGTGCAGAGAATCAGTTGTCAAGCAAACAGTCAGTGCAGCAAAGGATAAAAAAATGTGCTACTTAGTTGAATGTACACTTGAAATGTTTCAAATAAAAAAACCTCTGTCCAAATGTCTGTCCAAAACATATGACTGTGTCCAGATCACACCTGCATCTAAATCGATACATCAAAATGTATAAGTCCTGCTATATTTTTAGAATGAAATTAATGCTTTTTGAGTAATTAAACAGTTAAACAGTTGCTGTTCCTTGTAGGTTCCCACACTTCTGCATGTGGAGGAGAAATGGCAGAGCGTCTATGAACACTTGGAGGCTGCACCTGTAGGAAACAAGGCACAGATCTTTCTCACCTACAGTAGTGGAGCTGGTTGGTTGGCGTACCCAAGAATTGTGGCTAAGCGCGTCAATGCTAAACTGTATGACTACCTGAGGGCCAAGACTAGCCTGAACCAGCGCCTTGGAATCATATGCATAGACTTTCCTGCTGCTCCTATTATTCAAATGATCACTAACTTCCAGTTAAAAGAGATGGTAAAGACAAGACAAGCCTTTATCCCAAGTTTTAGCAAGGCAAGTTTGAAACACACAATTTCTTTGCTGAGAAAGAAACTAACTAAACTTTTTAATATTATCTGAGCTAACATCAACTGAATTTACTTGATATGAAGGAAGAGTAGGCTTGTCAGTGATGATATGAAGAGTAGGCTTGTCAGTGATAGTGCAATCAATGAGGCATCTTGTTTGGACACCAAATATAGCAGTTGTTGTTCAGATTTAGCTTTATTGAAATGTTCTTGATTTAAATTATACCTCAGATAAAACTTCTCATTGTGTCATTCACCAAAATAAAAGTCAATCAGAAATGGCAACATTGTGGAGTTTTGTGCAGTAATAAACTGCTGTGGAAACTGATATGACATATTATAATTGCTGTTTTCACACATTTTGTGAATATACATCATTGTGGTAAAGCCAAAATGAGCTACATAAATAACATTTCATCATTCCAGCTGGGAAAACTGCCACCAGTCCAACACCTGATAGAGGTTTGTTGACTTTGCTGAGGTCATTGCCAAGCTTTGTCGTTTTGTGTGTTTGAACGGCAACCAGCAGTTTGAGCCAGAATGGATGTAAGCGGTTATGTGTCTTTGTCACAGAGGGGCAGTGCTGCTGCAGAGCTGCTTGGCATCAGGTTGTATTGGCACTAACATCCTCTACCGGCTCATTGGTATGTGAGGTGGTGTGAGGCGTGTTCGTTTTATATTGAAAAGAGAAGACTAATAAGAGGATATATATTTCACAGTATGAAATTTATTATGCATTAACGTATCAAAATTAGCATGTGCACATGGATCTTTACTGTTTAGGATAAACAGAAAAGACTGACCTCAACTTAGTGGTTAACAATATTTGTATGAAAAGGTACTACTATCTAATTGGTCCAAAACTGTTGGGGAGAAGCCGTGGTTTAGACTTAACTCTCCCGTTATTGGTCCTTCAGTCCGTCCGTCCTCCAATCGTCCTCTCTGCTCCAATCATCGTGGACAGTGCCCTACAAAGGGGAAGAATACCTATACTACATTAATTCCTACATACACACTCACTTCTTCCTTTGGTTTCAACTAACTGCTCCATATGACGCATTGCTTTCCGTTTCACTTAATTAAAACTGTTCTGCCTGCGTGTGTGTGTGCATAACTGTTCTCCCTTTGAAGCTTTCTCATCTACGTCTAATCTATTTTAATAAACTTGGAGCCTTACCGTACCAAGACTCCTTTGGGTCCACCGGTCCAGAGGAACGATAAGTAACTATGAGCCCCCTTAGCTACAGCCATAAATCTAATGAAATTCAATAATTTAGTGGACCAGACTTATGATGTTGCATTAGTGTTTCAGTGACTCACACAGCAAATATTTGACCAGTGGTTCAGTGAACACATAGAGTGATATTCATAACTATATAAACATAACAGTGACATATAAGTATGTAAACTTATGTGTGCTATAAAATAAAACCATTCTTAAGTGCATAAAATAAAAATCACCCTAACAGTGGCGCCCAACTGTCAGATAAGGAACAAGTGTGCTAGCCTTTGCATCACAAACCCACTTCATTTGTTATACTTCCGTTGTACTATGACTTACTTAAACTGAAGCAGAATGCTAATTTCATCTTGGCTTTGATGTCTTCACATGGTTTTACTTCTAAACTCAACATTGCAAACTTCTGCAGCCTGCACCTCAGTATTATCAACAGTTTTCTTTCTGATCAGTAATACTTCATTCTGGATTTGCTTTGCATTGTATATCCTCACTTGTTACATCAAAGCCATTAATAGTTTCATGCTGTAGGTACAGCCTTTAAACAGATCAAAGGTGTTACAAATCTCCTGCATATGACTTATTAACACACGAAAGCAGATATAAGCAGATACATTCAGTTTGTAGTGTCCAACTACTCAGCAGAAAATATTAGGAGGCAAAATTTGTGATCAAATTGCATGTGAATTGATGAGAGCTGATAATACAGTTTTTCCTGTCTGTGTACTGCAGCTGCACCACAGAGTCTTTCCTGTGCTGCATTACACTGATGGAGCCCTTGAAATCCCCAAAACTGCCAAAGTGCAAATAAAAAATTTCAGAGTAGTAGTTTGCAAGAGAACTAGCTCACCATCCCATGTGAGCGGTTTGTGGCTTAAAACATAGTTTGCATCAGATAACAGTAGCGGATTTTATAATTTCCTCTTAGACACAGAGAGCATTTCAAAACACTTGTTGAAATTCTTTGGCATGAGATGTTTTAACATCCTGCCAAAATAGCAATAGATGTTAAAGCTAACACTTTGTTAACAGGTGGCGAATGTGATCTCATGCATAGCTCTATATTTACTTAACTCTGGGAGAAGAATAACGATTTGTCTCCAGACCTGTACTGGACAGGTACAGTATAACACTGCTGCAACTCCACTTCCTGTTGATGTCTGTGTGTAATTGTGACAAGACTTTTTTTTCTGTAGAGATGAACCAGTTGCCACAGGTGGCGTTCAGGCCTCAAAGTGCTGTGCTGATTTCGATAATTGGTTAGATGTCTTCTCCACCACATTCATGCTTTTCTTTTGCACTATTTTATGTTTTTATTGTTATATAAATACTTGACCCTGACCCTCTCTTGTAGTTGTGGTGAATATTATGTGGGGGATGGTTATGATTGCAGCCATTGGACTGGGTAGGTTGATTAATTTGTGATTTTTCACAGAAGGCATTGTTTCAGCTTGTTAGTCTTGATCAAATTGTTAATATTCACATTGGTTTCTTTTTCTGGCATTTCACAGGGACCACTCATCTGAGCCGCTGTCCTGTGCAGCCGTATATACCCATTTACCTGCTAGTGCTGGGAGTGAGCAACTTCCTCTCCCTGTCTCTGACTTACACCAAGAGCAGCTGGAAAGAGGGCTGTGTCTACACCTTGATCTCAGTCTGCATGTACATCCTGCACCTCTTCGCTTTTTTCTGGTTAATTGCAGGTGGGAGAAAATGTCAGTAATTTGTTACATTTATATGCACATAAATGTCTCTATTCTCTATATTTTTGCTTGGAATCAGGCAGTAATAAAATGTAAGTACATTTAATCAAGTACTTTATTTCCATTTCATACAACCTTACATTTTCATTTCACTACAGTTCAGAGGAAAATATACTTTTTTACTATACTACATACAGTAACTAAATACACTACTATGCCCAGTAAATACAATATAAAAATATGAATAATAAACGAGTAATTTTGTCTTGTGGGGTGTTTAAAGATTTGGGCCTCAGTATTTCTAAAATCCCAATCTCTCTGTTTGATTTACTTCATAGCTTCAAATAAAACCTGAAATAAATTTTTACCTCTTACATATTTTTCCTGTAGCCTCTTCCTGGGTGTATTCTGTATATCCTCCCAACTACTCACCTGGAGCAGATCGGTACTGTGACAAGACAACCTACCAGTTTGCCTTTGTTGTCACCACCCTGCTGTGGGTCATTATTACTCTCATGTTTGTCTGTGGTGGTCTAGTGACCGGCTGTAAGACTGAATCGGCAACACAACCCTTGTTACTCAACCACAACACTTTTTATGGTGGGACAAATGATTTTCCAGAACCCACAACTGGTGATGTGTGATTTATATCCTACTTTTTGTCTTTAAATATCTAAGGCATTTATCTTTATAATGGGTTTTACAGGAGAGAAATATTTTGCAAATTTTCATAGTGCTCATAGTGATTGTGCCATTACTGCTTAGGGGTTTTTGTTTTCATTTGTGGAGATAATTATTGAAAAATGGGTTTAACAACTCATATGCAGCTAAAAGTATTTAAACACTCGCTATTAGAGTTTTTTGTTGTGTTAAAATGTGAAGAAAGGTGCCCAGCTACTTGAGACTTAAGTAGGATTTTTGTAACATGATGATATACTGTTTCTACAGCTCAGACGTTGCTGTGCTGAGGCATCTATCCAGTTTCACTGGACCTTAGTTATTATACACAAGCTCGTGTAGTGTTTGGTACTATCACCAGTATTTAACATGATTTGACTTGAGGTGAGAGCCTGAATAAAGAAATTATGGATTTGATTTTTGTCTCATTCTTATCTTTACCTTTGCTTATATTTATCCAGTGCTGTCACATTTTTTTAGTGATAGATATTTTATTCATTGCAGGTGGGAGAAACTGTCAGAAATATGTTATGATTATATGCAGATACATCTCTCCAAACTATATTTTTGCATGGAATCAGGCATTTATGCAAGTGTTTTATTTCCATTTCATACAACCTTATAGTTTCATTTCACTACAGTCCAGAGAAAAATACTGAGTTTCCATATGAGTACTCTCACATTCTTTGGCACATTGAGACTACAAATCACATTGTATTACTGGCTGTGGTCATCCCTGTTTGATTGTGCACTTTTTCCTACCAGACATTTCCCTTTTTGTAATCATCTTTAATAACACTAAAAAATCAGAAATTTACATTAGAGTTGTAATAAAGTATTCACACTGATTGAAAATGAATAAAGTTAGTTGTGATAAATATATATTATTTTTCGACAGGCTCTTGTCGGGACAACTATTTCAGCTGGTGGGTTGATGAGAGCTGATAATACAGTTTTTCCTGTCTGTGTACTGCAGCTGCACCACAGAGTCTTTCCTGTGCTGCATTACACTGATGGAGCCCTTGAAATCCCCAAAACTGCCAAAGTGCAAATAAAAAATTTCAGAGTAGTAGTTTGCAAGAGAACTAGCTCACCATCCCATGTGAGCGGTTTGTGGCTTAAAACATAGTTTGCATCAGATAACAGTAGCGGATTTTATAATTTCCTCTTAGACACAGAGAGCATTTCAAAACACTTGTTGAAATTCTTTGGCATGAGATGTTTTAACATCCTGCCAAAATAGCAATAGATGTTAAAGCTAACACTTTGTTAACAGGTGGCGAATGTGATCTCATGCATAGCTCTATATTTACTTAACTCTGGGAGAAGAATAACGATTTGTCTCCAGACCTGTACTGGACAGGTACAGTATAACACTGCTGCAACTCCACTTCCTGTTGATGTCTGTGTGTAATTGTGACAAGACTTTTTTTTCTGTAGAGATGAACCAGTTGCCACAGGTGGCGTTCAGGCCTCAAAGTGCTGTGCTGATTTCGATAATTGGTTAGATGTCTTCTCCACCACATTCATGCTTTTCTTTTGCACTATTTTATGTTTTTATTGTTATATAAATACTTGACCCTGACCCTCTCTTGTAGTTGTGGTGAATATTATGTGGTGGATGGTTATGATTGCAGCCATTGGACTGGGTAGGTTGATTAATTTGTGATTTTTCACAGAAGGCATTGTTTCAGCTTGTTAGTCTTGATCAAATTGTTAATATTCACATTGGTTTCTTTTTCTGGCATTTCACAGGGACCACTCATCTGAGCCGCTGTCCTGTGCAGCCGTATATACCCATTTACCTGCTAGTGCTGGGAGTGAGCAACTTCCTCTCCCTGTCTCTGACTTACACCAAGAGCAGCTGGAAAGAGGGCTGTGTCTACACCTTGATCTCAGTCTGCATGTACATCCTGCACCTCTTCGCTTTTTTCTGGTTAATTGCAGGTGGGAGAAAATGTCAGTAATTTGTTACATTTATATGCACATAAATGTCTCTATTCTCTATATTTTTGCTTGGAATCAGGCAGTAATAAAATGTAAGTACATTTAATCAAGTACTTTATTTCCATTTCATACAACCTTACATTTTCATTTCACTACAGTTCAGAGGAAAATATACTTTTTTACTATACTACATACAGTAACTAAATACACTACTATGCCCAGTAAATACAATATAAAAATATGAATAATAAACGAGTAATTTTGTCTTGTGGGGTGTTTAAAGATTTGGGCCTCAGTATTTCTAAAATCCCAATCTCTCTGTTTGATTTACTTCATAGCTTCAAATAAAACCTGAAATAAATTTTTACCTCTTACATATTTTTCCTGTAGCCTCTTCCTGGGTGTATTCTGTATATCCTCCCAACTACTCACCTGGAGCAGATCGGTACTGTGACAAGACAACCTACCAGTTTGCCTTTGTTGTCACCACCCTGCTGTGGGTCATTATTACTCTCATGTTTGTCTGTGGTGGTCTAGTGACCGGCTGTAAGACTGAATCGGCAACACAACCCTTGTTACTCAACCACAACACTTTTTATGGTGGGACAAATGATTTTCCAGAACCCACAACTTGCAGCTAAAAGTATTTAAACACTCGCTATTAGAGTTTTTTGTTGTGTTAAAATGTGAAGAAAGGTGCCCAGCTACTTGAGACTTAAGTAGGATTTTTGTAACATGATGATATACTGTTTCTACAGCTCAGACGTTGCTGTGCTGAGGCATCTATCCAGTTTCACTGGACCTTAGTTATTATACACAAGCTCGTGTAGTGTTTGGTACTATCACCAGTATTTAACATGATTTGACTTGAGGTGAGAGCCTGAATAAAGAAATTATGGATTTGATTTTTGTCTCATTCTTATCTTTACCTTTGCTTATATTTATCCAGTGCTGTCACATTTTTTTAGTGATAGATATTTTATTCATTGCAGGTGGGAGAAACTGTCAGAAATATGTTATGATTATATGCAGATACATCTCTCCAAACTATATTTTTGCATGGAATCAGGCATTTATGCAAGTGTTTTATTTCCATTTCATACAACCTTATAGTTTCATTTCACTACAGTCCAGAGAAAAATACTGAGTTTCCATATGAGTACTCTCACATTCTTTGGCACATTGAGACTACAAATCACATTGTATTACTGGCTGTGGTCATCCCTGTTTGATTGTGCACTTTTTCCTACCAGACATTTCCCTTTTTGTAATCATCTTTAATAACACTAAAAAATCAGAAATTTACATTAGAGTTGTAATAAAGTATTCACACTGATTGAAAATGAATAAAGTTAGTTGTGATAAATATATATTATTTTTCGACAGGCTCTTGTCGGGACAACTATTTCAGCTGGTGGGTCCTGTTACGTGTTACTTCAGTTAGCTTGTATGTAATGGCTAACATGCTTTCTGTGGTGAGCTGAAGTGTAAATGAGGAATACATTGATAGTATTTGTACATATGTAAAGGCTGCGTTCAACTCTAGTGATACGTGTCAATAAAACCGTGGACGGTGCTTATCTACGGTGTTGACTGAACATGTGGAGCTCAGGCCGCCGTGCCCTTCACGATTTGCTCTGCCAGTCTTCTGTGAGGAGTTTCTCTCTGACTCCTACTCAGGTTAGTGTCTGTACTTGTTCAAATATGAATGATGTTTGTCAACGTTAAAACTGCTTTAACTCGGGGCGGCTAGCATTTTAGCCGGCGCTCATTAATGTTAAATCGGTCGTAATCATTACAACTGACTATTTCCTTAAATTTTAAAATAGTTTACGTTTAGTAGATAATGTAACATGCTGTATGACAACCTGCTGGGTTGTGCTTGTGTATGTTGAATAGAATTTAACAACTAATTTGGCCTTGTGTGGCATGGCAAGGTCAAAGAGTCGTCTTTTCCCTTAAAAAAACAACAACTAAACATGTAATTTATCTGGAGAACTTGATAAGTACAAGAGAATGCCAGATAAAAATATTAAAACCAGAAGAATGTAATAAATATACATATAAATCCAAGTGAACAGTGTGCCCATAGGATTGCATTACAACGTCTTGACTAGTTAGTGTATAAACAAGCTGTTCCTGGTTTTAGAAAAATTAAAAAAAAAGTGTTATGATTAAATGGGGTTGTATACATATAACCATCTCAGTACATGTTTTTACTTCATAACTACAAGGACAGTAGTAGTAAACCCACACAGCATAACTTTTGCATAGACTATAAATCATTACAGTATGAGAGCATTTCTGGGAGCTTGCCTTGGATGTTTCCACAGAACACAGTTGTGGTGGAGCGATGGTGGCAAGTCCCCTTGTCTAAAGTAGGCAGTCCTCCAAGGCTTCATCCACGAAGACACAGAATCTACAAGCTGGTTGAAGACACCAAGCACAGTCCCAAAGAGAAGATGGAGCTCATCCTGACTCAGACAGTACCAAGTGGGTACCTCCAGTGTTCTTGACAGATCACATAGACGTGTTTTTTATATATATATATTTGCAACACAGCTGTAGCATGGTAACAAAACAGGACAGACCATGGAAGACAAGTCAATAGATACAGGACATTACAAAAGAGATGGAGGGTTTTACATTTGGTTTGTGTGAAGTGTGGGTGTTTTCAACTCTATATAACATTTAAAATAAAAAAAATTAAGTAATTTTTTGAAAAGGAGGGAGGGGAAAATAAATGTAATATAGGGGGTGAGGAGGAGATTTAAACCAGTAAGTAAGAAAAACAGGGAGTGTACAAATAATATTTCCACACTGAATAATATGAATATGAGGTCCTGACTGGGGAGCTCCAGAACAGCTTTGCAGGGTGAGCCAGCATCATCTTTGTTTTATCGTTAAGCTAAGCCTTTCCTCTGGTTTATTGTTTATCTTGGTTTCTTTCTATTGTGGGACTGATCACAAACTCTGGATTTTAGAGTTGTTACAGGAAACTTAAAAAAAAATCATTTAAATATTTTATTTACACAAGTAAAACTGTATATAATGAAAATAATTTTGTTCTGGCAGAGCTCGGTGGGAGAGGAGACACTGTGTTTGTGAAAAAGTCTGTTGGCCGAAATAAGCTGCTGCCCCAAGGCCTCGCAGTGTATCCATCACCAGAGAACAAACAGTTGTTTGCTGAGGAGTTAAAAGTGTGTATTGCATTTTAATGGTCATTTATTTCACCCATATTATTTAGGAATGTATAGCCCCTGATTATTGTCACCTTCTTTTTTTTTTTTTTTTTTACCTACAGCTTTTGCATGAGGGAAAACCGGAGGACAGAATCCAAACCCGCACTGGACAATTAGTGAGTCTTTGTCTATGGAAGATATTTGAAAAGTTTTTTTTTTTTTTTTTTTCAAATTGGTCATGTTATTAAGGAGTGAGGAAAAAAAAAAACAGAATAAAAGCTGTCAGTTTCTTAACACAGTTTTCTTGGGTGTTTTTACAGACGGTGGAGTTCCTTAAACGCTCGAAGTTGAACATAATGAAAGTGCCCTGTGCTGAATTCCAACTCGTTAAAGAGGTCGTCTGCAGACAGTTTCTCAAAAAGGTATGATTGTCATCATGCTGAGTGTTCTTATCCTTATTTACTTATTACATATTAAATTATTGAGTCAAAACACTCAGAAATGTCCAATTTTACAGCACAAGTGTTTATTCACTTTAATAAAACCTTTTCTTAGCTGGGAGTTGTTGTACCACCTCAAGCACTGAGTCTTCCATTTGAACCGATTAAGGAATTGGGTGACTACTGGTGTGAAGTTACGGTAAGACATTTCCTTTTTTATTATCAATCATTTGTTGCAAGTGCACCTCCAATCTATAGGTGCGTTTTAGCAGCTAGTAGAAACTGGTTCCAAACAACTTACAAGGAGTTAACAAAATGTTAGTTTTTACAAATGTACTTTTCCAAAAAGCACCTGATCATGTTACTATGAATTGAAGCGACTTGGTGTTCCTTTCTTTGTTTTTCATTCAAAGCCATTTCATTTGCTTAAGCAAAACATATAAGTAATGTGCAAAAACAATTCAAAGCTTACTGAAGAGAAGCAGGTTGTATTTTACCATAAAGCAAACAGAATATTTTTCACACCGTTTTCTTTCAGGTTAATGGAATAGACAGAGTTCGCATCCCCATGTCACTGGTGCCATACGAGGACCCGTCTGCAAGTTATCAGAGGCAGTTGAAAGCTCAAAGGCAGCTGCAGGCAGCTGCAGATACTTTAGAAGCTGCTGATGAGGAAGCAGCAGTCTTGAAGACAGTTTCTGATGTAGCAGGGGAGTCTGAGGCTGGTGATGACACTGAGAGTCAAGTTAGCGAAGCTTCAGGCTCAGCAGGAGCCTCTGGTGTTGAGGAAACGGCAAGTACACAGACAACTCAGGGCACAACAGCACCACCAAGTGACAGTCCAAAAAAATGATTAAAGGACACCAAATGATGACACCCATACCACTACAGTGGATTGTGTTTTCCTATAATACAAACTATACTTGCATAAAATGTTGTCAGAGTAATTATTCAAGTGTTATGCATTTGGTTTACATGTGGCAAAAGTTTTGGCTTTTCAACACAATCCAAACCCTGTCAATTAAATTGGTGTTCCCTTCTAGTGGTTGTGGACGTCATTAAAACTATAATCTGAGAATATGTAATGTCCTTTAGTGTTGGATAAAGTTCCTGTGGGAGGTTTCCAAGGACCTTGTTTGACATCAAAGGAATGATGCAGAGGTATGTTAGATATGGGTAGTATATTGCATTTGGATAAACTGATCTCTTATTGAACCATATGTAAACAGACTAGTTGCATTCACAGGCATTTATTCAGGAAAGGAAAATATTTATTCATCAATTTTAACTGCACAACATGCATAACAGAAGTATTGCATAAACAAAAAAGGTACTTTCCAGTGTTTTTTAACCAATTTGTCAGAATTAAAAAAGTTTTTCCCCAAAAAACTTAAGTGGAGACAGTTTCCAGAAGTATATGTGAGTACATATTAAAAATGTTTGCTAATTAGAGAGGATCTGAGAGCAAATGTTGTCTGTTCTACGATTTTTCACATCTTCTACATTTTCAAGTCTTTGAACAAATTCTACAACTATTAAAATGCCTCCAAGAGGGAAAAGAGCTAATAAATCAGAAGCGAACGAGGATGTTGAAGCAGAAGAGGATTATATTTCAGCGGCGCAAGTAACAGAGATGTTGAGTCAGCAGAAGCAGATGTACACTGCACTGTTGAGCCAACAACAAGACAACTTCAAAGGTTTTGTGCAACTACTTATGGAGACAAATAACAAGAGACTCGACGACGTGACCAGAGAAATACAGGAGATAAAAGCGAGTTTGCAGTTTACCCAGCGAGATGTGGATGTGATTAAAGCAGCCATGGGTGAACAGAAAATACAAACCAAGGAAACAAGGGATGATGTCTACAAAACTTGTCAGAGTCAAATAGCCATAACAGATAAAATGGAGCATTTGGAAGTACAGTCCAAGTGAAAAAAACCTGATCTTTGAGGGAATCAAGGAGTCAGCTGGAGAAAGCTGGACGGAAGC
>NW_018127914.1:2451882-2458879 GCF_001952655.1 Monopterus albus
AAAAAAGATTTTGTATTTCTATAAGTGGGGTAAAACTATGGAATAATTTAAGTGTAGACATAAAAAATAGTACTAGAATTGATGAGTTTAAACATAAATATAAAGGTATGTGTTAATCAAGATCTATGCAAGAACAGGTTTAATGATTAATTAGATGGAACATTGTGGGTGTGGTGTATGAATGTTAACACTTTGTAATAATTCTTTAGTATATTGTGTGGTGTAGAAGATCATTTTTTAAGAATGGATTTATGTAAGAATGTTAACACTCTGTTATAATTTTTTAGTATATTACTTGTGTGGTGTAGAAGAGAATTATTTATGTAGAGACACTGCTTGCAAACCAATGATGGTAAGATGATGTCATGGGGTAGGACTGGATAAGTCTGACTTCTTCCTACTCCATTCAAGCATGTACTAGGTATAAGCAAATTGATATTGGATTAGCATTTGTTGGATATGTGTAAAATTATGTGTGTTGACATATCAACTGTCTTTACATGCTTGAAAGAATAAATCAAATCAAATGTTTGTACCGTTCTGATGGATGCCAAGGATAACATGCAAGAAGAAGAAAAAGTTCTGTTAATTTCTACAGTATAATTTCTGTTCCTGTCTCTTAGATAATGCGATCATGTTTTCATACTATCAGCTTCTTGCTTTGGGCTGTCAGGTCACGGGCAGATGTGTAAATGTTTGGAACCAGACAGTATTCCTGGACTAGTTTTACAATAAGTTGTTCTGCCAAACATTAAGCTTTGAGGCAGATGAATGTGATGGTACAGTAAGCTGCCACTTTGCCATAGTTTACATATGGAAATCCAACATGAAATATGTATGAAATGTATATAGTACTGCATGGAAAGGCAAACCTGGCTCATGAGGTCATACTGTTACTCTTGAACAGAAACCTAATGGGCTGTTATCTACCTATTCTCTTAATAAACAAGAAGAAATACATGTTAGACTTAAAACTGATGCCAACACCTCAAGAAAAGGCCTTTTTTGCAGTATGGCAAAGTTTGAAGCAAGATGCACTTTTTCTTCATTCTGAAAGAAATGTGCAAGCTTCTCCAGAGCTGGAGAGAATAGAATGGCAGTATACTGTTTCACCTCTGCACAGTTCATAGCATTTCCCCTAACAAGTCCAAAGCTTATTTAAAACATTCTGGCACAATGGCAGCCATATGGGGTTCACTTTGACGACAGACTTTTCCTGAAACTGGAGCAGCGTAAAGAAACATCTTTACAATTTCCTCTCAACCAGCTAACATCAACTTGAAAGGAATCCTTTCTACATTTTGGGAGTCTTGGGGCTAAATGTATTGTCTTATCAACAGAATTATGTAAAGGGGGTTTTGACTAAAGTACTTAACCTGGACGCTGCAGCCAGGTAACACAGGGGTAAAATTCAATGTAGAAAAAAGAAATCAGATGGCTCTCTAGCTGGATTGTTGCTAAAGAACCAGCTGAAAATGAAATGCATTTGGTTCTCTGGCAGTGTATGTCCTTACTCTTTCACAGCTGTGAGTTTTAACAGAAAAGTGAAAATTCAACAACAAATTCCAACAACTTTATTTTTTATTACAAAGTTGATAATTCAATCTATATGTCAGCTTTTGAATGACTAATATTTTTGATTACCAGAGAACCAAACATTTTTGCAGTCTGTCTTTTTCAAAAAAATGGAGTCACACATCAGTGTTCACCATATGAACAGGGAGCATACATATTCAAAGCAAAACATCTGAAATGTCCACGTCTGTCACATTACGTTCTCTCCGCCAGTGACGGGCCAACAGTACCTTAAAACACACTGACTTGTTGGTACAGTGCAATTTAAAAAAATAAGTCAAATTACTGTATATGTACTACTGCTGCAGAAGAGTTCAACGGCTGTGAATGGAGTTTTGATGTAGGAGTAACATGTTAAACAGCTGACCAAAAGAACTACTGAATATTAATGATTCAAAACAAATACAGGATGGAGGGAACATCTCTATTAAGTTATGCATACTATTCTACTCTCAAATCCCGGGTGTCCATGTGCCACCGAGAGTCCGCAGCATGATGTTTAGAAGCCGTATTTGGCCTGGGTCTGCCGGCGGGTTAGCTTGTTTTCTGCCCAGCTGTTCTTCAGCTCCAGCTCCCGTTCCTTTGCCTATGAGAGAAAACATGTTTGTGATAATAATGCATTTCAAATTAGTAAATGTTAATTTTAGTTTATTTATTCATAATTTTAACCAGTTTTTTTCCTACAGAAAATAAAGATCAGCTGGCTACACCTGTTTTCATTCTATTTTCGGTGCAACCGTTTGGTACAATCAGAGTTTTAGCCACACTCACCTGATGAATTAGATATGTTATCTGATGTTTGCGCCGCTGTTGCCCTGTAGGTTGTTCTCCTTTTTTCTGCAGAAAGGTACAGAAAAAACAGAGCATAAATGTGAGAGCAACATCACATCTCAGTTCTGCACCTCCCAGGCTAAACTTGCAGCCAGCACCCCACCGGGATAGAGATCTAGTCAGGTCACCTTGCTGAAGGACTGGCGGGTCTGCTTCTCTTCTGTCATGCCCTTGGTCATCCATTGCTGGTTGCCACTGAGCTGGTCATCCCCTTTGATCTCCAGAAACTTCACCTCCTCTTTGCCTCTGTTTCTTTTTCCCTGCAGCCGCATGAACTGCAGTAAAAGAAAAAAACCTGACTGAGTCACAGTGTTGCAACCCCAACTCACAATTTTTAAAAAATCAGAAGCTACTGTTGAAACACAAGCACAAATAACATGCCAGAGCGCATCTCCAAAATTAGAGTTGTATGACAACACACACAAAAAATTATGCAAAAAGGCAGCAAACATCTCACCGCTTCATCATCAAACATGGCAGAGTGACCAGGCTCTTCAGCCTCTGCCAATCCAGGGTCAGGATCCTCGTAGTATGGCTCATTATAGTATCCCTGTCCAAGCAACAAATGTTTGGGATGTCACTTAAATTAATATTGCATTCTCAACTATTTCAGTGTCTATAACTGCCATAGTTCAACATTTGTGCCTTTAGGACAAATAAATACTGTGCATAGCGATTGTTCTCTTTGGTATTATAAGGATGTTCTACGTGTACATTATAAAGGCCTGACTACATAAAGAGTTAGCTGTGCACATGTGTCTGTAGCTTTCAAGTAGATTTATGTTGTATCATTTATGCACATGAAGGTGCTCCAGTCTAATGCCATTCAGAGAAGTGTTTATAAGCAACTGTTTAAATAATGGTTACCTGGGGGAATGCCTCTGGGCCTGTCATGGGCTGCTGATACTGAGAATATTGGCCTCCCCATGCACCAGCTCCCTCATGGTTCCCCCCAAAGTCAAGAGGGGCATCTGACTGACCAGGCTCATCAGCAGCTGAGAAGGGAAGAGGCTCTGCTGGGGCTCCTGGCTCAGGATCTAAGCTTGGGACAACTGCAGGGAGGGGGTGGGAGCTCTCACCTAGGGAAAAGTAGTTCTGTGGAGTTATGTCTTCTTCATTATCCTGGTCGTCAGTGGCTATTTGTCTGGCCAGCTGCAGGGCAGCTGACTTTGCTGCAGCTTTGATAGCAGAGGGAGACGCACTAGAACCAAGACCCTGAGCGGGTGTTCCAGGTTTGGGTCCTTTGGGTTCTTGACGTTTGGTCAGCGCATGTGGAATCAGGGGTCTGTCGGTCTCCTTCACTGTCAGGTTTTTGGGTTGTGGTAGAAGGGAAGATAGGCCTGAACCTGCACCCTGAGGGAGGTGACAGATATGGATGGAAAAGGAAGTGTCAGCTTAGGGAATCATGTTAGTATAATGATATACTATACAAATAAGATGAAAAAAATGTTTTGTCTCCCTTGTTTCCTCCAGTCTTGGGTATTTATAAAGACAACAGTGAATAAATTTAACTGGGGTAAGAACAAAAATTCAGAAACTACCGGAAGTAACGGCATACAGTAAGAGATGTTCTTGCCTGAGCTTGTAGTTTCTTCTTTGCTGGTTCGTCATCATCGGAGTCTGACTATGGACAAGAAATCGATTATAAATTACAAGCTGACTGCATACAACTGGGAGCTACAGTGTGTAGGAGGAAACGCCTGATCCAACCGAGTACTCACATCCTGTCTCTGGATCTGCGGTACTGTGATCTTGACAGGCTCCGTTCGCTTCCTCGGCTTAGGTAGACTAGAAAACAAGTCTCCTCTAGATGGCCGAGGATCTGGGTCATCGTTTGACGTACTGTCCTCTGCTGATGGTTTCACCTTTGTCTCCTTACTTGTTTCATCGTTTCCAGCTGCTGATTCTGTCTTTTCAGGCGCAGGCAACAGCGAGAAAAGCCCTGATCTTGATTTGCTATCCGGAGCGACAGGGCTCGAGCTTTCTTCTGAGTCACTCTCATCACTGCTGCCATAGGCGACTAAAGACATGTTTGCTGATGTTATTAAAGACTATTAGTCTACAGTAACCCGTGGACATGGATAACCACTTGTCCTCGATTTTGTCTTAAGAAGCCGTAGTCACACTGGCTTTTACACGAGCTGACGTCAGTTAAAGGTAAGATAATCTTTAATCAGTATAATCACACTATGAACAAGATAAGTCCAGATCCAGCCGTAGTATCACGAAAACACCAATGTTAGAAGAGGGCCCTGTAATGAGCCCTTTAAACGAAAACACTGTCCCAACTTCACAACACTAGTTAATATTAGCTAGGCCACCGCAGCAAACGGTAACGGCTAGCTTTGATCCTTTGATTTAAGGAAGTTGGATTCCTCTCAGAATGATTACTGCACATCAAACATTGTCGATTGATACAGACGCTATATTTTTACCCCTCACAATGGGGGTTCTAGGATGGTGTTACTCCAACAAATTAAGCTAAGTAGTCCCCAGACTCCATCAAAACACTCGCCGCCATCATTCGATTGAAGAAACGACTACTGCGCAGGTTTCTGCGCAGTCTTTTCTTCTTCTTCTGTTTAATTTTTGTTTCCATGCGTTAACGACTCTGACGCATTAAATGTATAAACCATTGATGTATTAGACATTGATGGTATAAATGTCTATTTACTTAGTATGACTTCGAGCCTCGATTACAACTGAAATCTTGCAGTTTGACCTCTAATCTTGTACCTTGTCATGTAACATAGTCCTGCATTAAAATCCATACAAAGGTAGGGAACACTGGGGCTGGATATGGGCCTAAAATTCAGTTTTGCCCTATAGTGACCCCTAGTGGTACATGACATCCATTAAAATGTTCTTGCTACAGTATTGAAAAATATTTTAAACAAGGTGTGCACACAACTTTGTGAGAACAGGCCTTTTCGTTTTCCAGCATGACAATGCCCATGTAAGCAAATTAATGTCGATGAGGAAAGGGGTTTATGTTTGCTTAGAATAGTTTGATTGGTCTACACAGAGAACTGATCACAATCTGTAAAACACATTTGGGATGAACTGGACCACAAGTTGTGAGTCAGGCCTTATCACCCAAACTCAGAGACTGACCAGTCCCTGCAGCCAGATCCCACAGTCTTGTGAAGACACTCCCCAAAACATAGGGGGCTATGCACGCTGAGGCACATGGTTTTGAAACTAAATGACAACTTAAAATGACAATGGAATTATCTGTGTCTATGTGGGAGTGATTTGAAGACTGTCAAACAACAATTGTGCTGAGTTTTTTCTGTAGCTCTTTCTACAATTAATTTGGAGCTGTGAATTGCAGATAATAAATAATTGGATTGTTTAATCATATGTGAGGAAAAGAAAGGAGAAAAGAATATTTTGAGGATGGTTCACTTGAATATTGCTCATTATCTTCACCTCTAACAGATTAACCTTAAGGTGGGTTTAATAATGGTCCAACAGATAATAACAGGTGTATCCTATCACGTGATGTGTAGGTGCATTAAGGTAACTTTTAAACACAATTTTCCTATTTAAAAAATCGTCACATTATCAAGTTAACAGCTGATGGCTGCCCTATTATTTTTTACAGGCATCATTTACTGTCAGTGTAATGTTTTGGCCACGGGGGGCGCTAACTCTGCAACTTCACCAGGTACTGGGGGCGCGTCTGAAAAAAAGGAAGCGGGTTTCAATTTCAAACCCAAACAGCTCCAGGGCCGAGTCAGAGGATTGCGGGATAACATTAAAGCCAGCGTTTACCGCAGTTTGTTGTAATTTGCAACGTTATTCAGATACATATCAGAACACTGTCGTTCTTACCGGTCGTGGTTACAGTCCACAGAGTCCGCGAAAAAAAAAAAAAAAAAAAAGTCGCCGCGTCTTCGCTCCAGTTTTCCGCGCCTTGTTCATTGGGATGACAATCCGACACTTTGTTATTTGTTGCAGGTGCTGACTAATCCGGACACTGTATCTTGTTAAACTGCCACTGTATTTCAGTATTGCATATATTTGACATAGCAAGCTATTTTTGCAAGAAACATGCCGCGGTCCAACAGGCAAAAGGAATACAAACCTGGAGATCTTGTATTTGCTAAAATGAAGGGATACCCACATTGGCCTGCAAGGGTAAGTACCAGACGCTAATTTTCTTGATTCCAGCTCTCGATTTGTTGTTAATTTCACTCGGTCTGACTGCCTGCTGCTATCACTTGTTTACCTGCGAGGCCTAACAAGAGTTAGCCACAATGAATTAGCATAGCTCGGTCGTGTTAGCTAGCGTTGCCCAGCATCACACAGCTAGCTAACAGACAGCTCCGCATTTCTTTTGGGTGATTCATCGTGTAGGCAGACATCTAAAAAAACGTGCATGTTGTTGCTAGCTACTCTTTGCCTCTAGGGCTGCATTTCATGTTTCATGTGCCGCTTTGGTCTCCCAGAGGGCCTGTTTACGCCAATGTTAACTTTTAGCTTTTCGTAACCCTTAAAAAGAGCAGCTGGGTAACAGGTTTACGGCTGTGTAGTAGCAAACGTTAAAATCATGCTGTCTGAGGACACTAACACGAAGCCACGTTGT
>NW_018127914.1:2458922-2465318 GCF_001952655.1 Monopterus albus
TAACAGCCATATGCGTTGGTACTTTGTAAACACGCCTGCTCACACTTGTTGCGACAAGTAGTAGAGTTGCTGCTCACAACGTTGGTCCGGGCTATTAATCACAGTGGTATAAAAACATAACGTAATGTCTACCCGCTCCGTAAATACACAGTAGCCTAACATTGCCGTCAGTGTTTCCTAATTTTTGATTAATTGTGACAATGTGATTTACTGTTACGCATAAAGGTGATAAACACAACCAAGACGCTCTGAGTTTCACTACACTGAGTTAGAGCCAAACTAAAACGGAAAAATGTTGGAGCCAAACAATGCGCAATAACTAACCACAACGTGGTGTACAGTTGAAAAGGAAACCCTGGATTTCAGTGTCAGCCAGTATTTCTGTTTTTGAGGTAGTAACTAATTACATTACAATACTATTATAGCGTACAGCTATACAAAACCCCACTTATGGCTTATTAAGAGTGCATCAAAATTTAAACTAGTCAGTCTGCCCAAAACAGTGAAGTGACTGTCTGTATTGATCTTTTCTCAGTCTTATCAGCTAAGCCTCATGTCAGCAGGCTGTAGTGAGGTTGCCCTACCCCACCTCTCCTGGCACAGTGGCCCTATCTGGGAATGCCAAAAGGCTCCGGTGGCAGGAGGTCTTGTAGAGGCAAACGGACACCATGCTTGGCCATTATAATAGTGCTTTCCTGTGTCTCCGTGTTTTGCTGCGCTCTTTTTAAAACACAATATTCACAAAATGATGGAACCAAACTGTAGTCTGCAAATATATCAAACATGAGAAAGGAGGCAAAAAAGGAATGGCCACTGCTGTCATTGGGCACATTAGTAGTTAACATTTGAGAGGTTTTTTTATAGTAATCTGTAAGACCTCATCAAGCTGTGAAATATACTTTTAGAAACATCCCATTTAGCAGTGAAGAGTGTGCCAATGTGATGCATGGTGACCTAGTCATAAATCTAGTTTAGTATTAAAGACTCCCACTGTTAATTCATTTCTTGATTTTATAGAAACTGAAAGGGCAATCGTTTTGACAGTATTTTCAGGTCCAACCAAATCAAACATGAGGCTTTTCAGGTTTTTGTCTTTTAATCATTATAAATTAAATATAAGCAGTTGGCAGCGTTACCTAAAGTTTTCAGACCTTGTGACAAGTTTTTTATTTTATTTTATTTTATTTATACACTATGTGATTTGTTGAATAATAGAAAAAAATATTTCAGGCTGGGCCTCAGAATTGGCATGCATCACTAATGATGTGTGACTTGGTGACTCAGAGCTGGCACATTTAAAAACATTTCCAGCTGTGAATATGTGTTTTAGCTCTGAATACACTTACTTATGACAACATTCAGAATACAAGTGGCCTTCATTATTTTTACTTAATCAGCATTTTACTATTTAAGGAGTTGCAAGATTTTTTTTGGATGTATCAGCCTCCTTTTTAAACAGGCTGTCTTCTCAATTTACAGATTGATGAGTTACCTGAGGGAGCAGTGAAATCCCCCTCGAACAAATACCAGGTGTTCTTTTTTGGGACCCATGAGACGTGAGTATTTTGTTATATCAATGGCAGTCTTATTCTAGTAAGTACTGTGGTTATGCCTTACGTGTAAAGATCTAGATATAATCCTTGCAAGATGCAACTACTGACCCAGTAGCATTACCTTCCATACAGATATACATTCTCCATAAAATGATTTCCAACTACTTTGGTGACTGTGACCTTTCCTAAACACTCAAGTCTAAAATTATCCTTGATCATTTCATGTTTCCTTAAACTGACCAGAAGTGTCACTGATTAATTTATGTAGATAAAGTAATGAATTGACTAATCACTAATATATGTCAGTGTCATGTATCATTGTCTGTCTAAATGTTTGAGTAGATGCAAATTGTATGCTTGACTGGATGGATGTGCACATATAGAAAAATAGTTGAGTAATGTTGAACCACTACAGAGCATTTCTGGGGGCCAAGGATTTGTTCCCATATGATGAATGTAAGGAGAAGTTTGGAAAAGCAAATAAGAGGAAAGGCTTCGCCGAGGGGCTCTGGGAGATCGAGAACAACCCCACGGTCACACATGAAGGTTACGAGGTGGGTTGATGTTAAGGATAAGTCGGTTATACTATACTTCAGGCTCTTCATGCATTCTTTGGTCTATTAGTGCGAAGCTATCACAGGTCAAAACAAGGAAAACTGTTAGATTAGCCTTATTTGGAAAGAGATGACATTGGCCTATTTGACCAGAGATGTGAACAAATGCAAATAAATAAATAAATAAGGAAAAGCCTCAGACTAATTGTGCATTTGGGGTGTATGAAGAAATTTGCCTGTCTAACCAGGAAACCCAAAACTTGTAGCCAACGCAACCTTTAAAGGTAACTCGTAGAATTTTCAACCTCTAATAGCATTTTTTTTTTCCTTTGAGGTGGTACATAGCTGGCCTTGTCCTTAAAAACAAAGTTTACACTTTGGCATGTGCTGTTTGTGGGTGTAAGTCTCGAATTTGTTTCCTTTTTTACACTAATGTCTCTGCCTGTAGTCTTCGATGAAGGAGAATGCATCAGAAGAAGCAGGGGATACAGGTAGTTTGGAGAAAGCAGATGCTGGGGGCAGCAGTGATGAGGACGAAGGGCCCCTGGTCATTGATGAGAAGAACGAAAGGGGAGGAACTAAACGAAAAGCAGAGGGGTCCACAGAGGTGAGCTTTGATCTTGTTCGTCACACCATCCCAACAGAAAGCTTCATAGTGAATTCAAAGTTGAGTAGTCTGTTTCCCGACACGTCCTCAAACCTTTGGCAGGCATCCCCCAAGCGGCCGAAGGATACTGGGGGAGAAGGTGAATCTAAAGTCGAGAGCAACAAGTCTAACACAGAGGCCAGGCTGAACGATGTGGCTGGACCCAAGCCAACTGCTCCCTCCTCACAGAGCGAGTCAAAACCAGAGGCCCAGGAAAATGCTCCAGCAGGAGGCCAGCTAACGGCAGATAAGGTGAGTCACTGCTTATTAGAGTTTTTAATGGGAAACTCACTGGGGGGTTAAATGGCCATCATGGCCCAGTAACTACAGACTGTGTGAACTGCACATTGGGGCTGGATTAAAAAAAAAGTCTTGTTCTGTAAACTGGGATGTGAATAGTTACAGTCTGTGCAGACCTGCCGCAGTTTACAGGACTGTCATGACTCAAGGTGGTTAGATATACCAGCCGAAACTTGGGTAAAAAGACAACTTGATGTTCACTTTCATCTGTTATTTCAAGCTTGCTGAAAGTTCATTTTCATACCAATGAAAGGAACAGTGGCTGTTTGGAAGATATGAAAGTAATGCTACAGTATTGGATATTTTAGGACATACAGAAATAGTCAAATACATATTTAACATAAATGTTGCGTGTCAGTGATACTAAATGGAAAAGAGAATGTAACAATTCCTGTGATTGCTCTTCACTGTCCTCCCTGCAGCCGGTGACAGACAGTGCTTAACATCAGCTCACAGAAGAAAACCCAAAACCTTCTCGGGAATTCAAGCGTCAACATGATGACCTACAGGATGCCAGATTTCAGCTGATTAATTGATAGAAACCTTTTAAAAACCTATGTGTTTGTATGGAGAGACAAGCAACCTCTCATAGGCTAATTCTGGGATATCATATATCCCAGAATCCAAAAGTTTGCTAATCTGATTTCAAACAATTGAACCGAGCACTTTAAGGCTCATTTATAAATGGGATTTTGGTGTGTATATATTTTTTATTTCTAAGTGCAATTATGTAACCACAGAAAGTGAATGCTAGGTGTCAAAACATTTTTCAGTTTAGAGGGAATAAACACTGAATATACAGTAAATAAAGGACAACGTTTAAACAAGAACATTTATTTGACAAATACGCCTTTTTGAAGGGTTTAAAACATAGGCATTATACGGCAGGCATTGTGTATGAACAAGAACAAATTTTGATCCGCATCCTCAGCTTTACTTCATAAACTAGGTTTTACTTCAGTATGTTTTGCCATAGCTTCTCAGCCTCTTCAACATCATTTACTCAGTTGTTGGACACTTGAAGAGCTGCACTTTGAGAATTAATTTTTTTTTTTACCCACTGCCCCATCAGTCATTGACTTGTTCACTGTATGTTGTTTTTATGCAACGCAGTTTTTGTTGCTTTGGTGCAGTCAGTGTATGCTTCATTACAGGTGACCAAATTATGTAATCCAATATGAGGCCGACTTGGCCCTTGAAGTTATTGAATATGTAAACCCTATTTGAGAAGAGCGATATTAGGATTTAAACAGTTGCATCATAAGCCCGTCTAACTTTCTCTAGCTGATGATGGAAAGCAGAAAGACATTCCTGAACGATGTTGTATCCAAGCCCTGTTTAAGTCAAGGTGTAGTAGTGGCATTTTTGAGGGGAAAAGATCAATAGTCACCACTTTTTCTGGGGAAATTATTTGGCAAACTCAGCTCAATTTTAAATTTCATATTGTAGTCTTCTTTTTTTTTTCCAGCTCACATTAAGGCTGCCATTACTTGATACTGGAGATTGATTTGTGAAGGACACTTGATTGTCATCAGTAACCAGGTGTAACCAGGTGTACCACGTTTCTTTTTCAGCTCTGAAGTGTATTACTGACATTGCTTACATATGATGTTCACAGATTGTGATCTTGACAGAAACTGAACTGAGAAAGAATCTACTCAGTGAGCCATCTGTAAACTTCAGTTTCTGATGTTTTGGTTTCCGACCCGACTGGAATATAATTCTGCTTTACTTCAGTGGTCTTATTATTTTGGATGTGAGACAAAGTTGTGATGTTTAAAAATGTGTTTTATTCCAACATTTGGTCTAACAACATGTTGGTCAGTATGTGGTGTTATTTTCCACTTTTTGTGTGTTAAATACTTGTCCTGCTCGCCATGTTATTTGGATGTTATAGTCATGGTTTCTGTGTTCTATCCTGTATTTGACAACATGAGCCCAGTTTATCAATATTCTTAAGGGAAGTCACTGCTCTTAAAAGTGAAATCTATGGCCGCCTTCCCATCACCACACCACTGATTTCCAAGCGTAGAATGCTAAAACTCTGATTTAGAGTTAATTCCAAGTTTATAATTTGGTATTGAAGTGTAATTCTTGGTTTAGCTTTCTCTGTTACTTTTGGAAGCTGCCATTCATCTTAATCTGCTGCTTGGTTTACTGTTGTAGCTGTCAGTCCATTTAATAAACATATTGATTACAAAAAAGCCAGTTCTTGTGTGATGCTTATGTACAATAAACCCTGCTTGTGTATTGCAGATTATTCACTTGCTCTTCTAGAGTCATACAGTGCCTTATAATCCACACTGTTTTCTCCCTAGTTCACAAACCAAGTTTTAGGAAGAGAAGATCTGTTGTCAAACCAATGAAGTTTAACCTTTTCACATCTCATTTTTCACTCTTATACATGTGTGAAACCAGCCTTGGCATGTTTCTGTGTACATGCACTTGTCATAAATAATTTACTTCCAAGAGAGCCTTGAAGGACAGTTTGAGTCTTCAGGCTGTCTGTGATAGCTGAACTAGTTCTTATTTCAACAGTCTACCAATTCACAGATAGACTGTTTTGCTCAATACATGAGTTTATTAAATACAAAGATGATGCAGTAGCCCCTACCTCCAGCTTCAACTTCATAAATGTATCAGATTTATACAAATCAAGGTGTTAAACCATGCAAATAGATGGTACAACCAAAACCAAAGGTGAGCTGCACAATAATTTCTATATGCCTAGACTGCCTGTTTATGCATAAATGGCAAATAGAAATCTTGACTCTTGAACCGTATAGGCCTATTGTACTGTATATGAAATGAGATGCTGCTAAAATGGGCATTTAGAAAAAAAAATTCCTATTAAAACTATTAGCAATAAAACCAGCTTCATGTTGTGCGTATTTTGAAAATGCTGCATACTGTGTTTGCTATAATATACACTCAATGCACTGACAATTTTGACTGATTTCCTGCCTGATTTGGTAAGTGCGCATGCGTACAGCCGGGTTTCATACTCCCGTTCAGTAGGTGGCGCTGCATGCTAAATATAGTGTTGGTTGTATTGTTGCTGCATGTGACATTGAAGTCAAGAGGGGGTAAGATGTTTCTCCATGAATATCACTGAGTATTGTTTTAAAACGTCGCTACGGGTTTATTTGATAAGATAGACCGCATTGCCATTTGAAGTTTTTATGTGTTTTAGGAAATTGTGGTGTATATTTAGCCGCTTTAGTTTATCAGTTAACGTTACTCCGCAAGCTAACGTTAGCGTAACGTTTAGCCTGGTTCGAGACAGTAAGGGTTGTTACCTTTTGAGTTAGCGTTAACTTATAAACCTTGTCCTTAACGTTAC
>NW_018127914.1:2465333-2512417 GCF_001952655.1 Monopterus albus
TCTTCTGTCAATGGCAGCCAGGGTTGTTGTGCCTAAAGATTACCGATACGGCACCAACAGACCCTGGACTATAGCTGCTAAGAGGCTGAATCCCCCGGGGAAGAGAAGGAGAAAAGTGTTTGTGGAGCCGATTGCGCCTGAGGACTGGACAGTACTCAGAGGGGACACGGTAAGAAACTGAGAACAGCTCGCTTAGACACAATGAACTATAATTTACAACTCTTGAAAAGGGAAGTTGCAAGGCGTTTTGAATAGGCGAGAATAAGGTTTTACGTAATATATGCAAATCTGAAGTGAGTTATGTTTTGATAAGAAATTAAAGTTACTTTGTCACTGCACACAAGCAGGAGTTTGTTTTTTTTATACCAGTAATGGTGCTTCCATAGAGAGTGTTGTTCAGAGGTTTTGGTACTAAAAGTAAAGTGAGGATGCTTTAAAAATTAATGCCACATATAGGGTTTATTTATCAATTACCTTGATACAAAGTACAAGAAACCATATTTTGGTATGACCGCCATTTGCCTTTAAAACAGGACCTGCTCGGCTTGACACAGTACTACAGTACAGAATATTATCTAGAAAGTTGCAAATTTTGATAGATGTGATAATAGAAATAGTAGCATCTACATCGAGTCTGTATAAAATCACCTGTCAACAACTTAACCAGTGGATCTGCCACTACATTACAAGCTAGCAGTTGTTTATTGGTACAGGTAAAAGTATGTTATATAAACTATGATAATATCACAGTCAGTAATAGTATATATAATGTTTTGGCTAAACCTAAAAAATAAGTGAAAATGTTTGACTTAAGTGTTTGTTTTTTTGTGTTTCTTAGGTTGAGATTCTTGCAGGGAAGGACAAGGGGAAACAGGGGAAAGTGGTCCAAGTCTTCAGGCACAGAAACTGGGTTATCCTGCAGGGACTGAACACAGTAAGGAAGTAATTGTTCTCTCAGAGAAATTCAGATAATTTCTTTATTTGAATGTGTTTCTTTATATATCTTTAACCACTAATTCTGTCATTTTTTGATCAGCTCACTACTAATACTTAGTGTGTCAGAGTGTACTTGGTGTTGCTGGTGAGAAAATGAAACGCTTGCATTAGTTTTTCAGCACAAGCCACTGACACATTTAAGTAAATTCTGGCCTCAAAGAGACAACATTCCCAATCTTGTCATTTAAATAAAAAGTCAATTAAACAAGGATATTGTCATGCTGATTACTGTTGTAGCAGCAACATACACTGTTTAATTTCTGGCTCCACCAGATGGAGCCAGATGTCTTGTAGAACTTGGCATGTTCAAGATGCAGCTGCTGACAACATGCACTGAGAAATAAAACATCTGGCCTTTTCCAGATGGGGAATTGTGAACATTTTTTTTTCCTGTCTTAGCATTACAGGTATATTGGAAAAACTCATGATTACCCTGGGACCTACATTGCCAGTGAGGCTCCTATTCTGCTTCGCGATGTTGCCCTCATTGACCCGTCAGACAGGTACATTAACCTCAGTCTCAGTGCCGAACTTAAATGGTGAATATGCATGTGCATAAACACAATAGTTGAACCGCAGTTGCTCAGTCAAAATCAGTTGTTGTCCTTCAGTTAGATTGTCTCAATACTGACCTTCCAGGAAGCCCACAGAGGTAGAATGGAAATTCACAGAGGAGGGTGACAAAGTCCGAGTGTCTGTCAGGACGGGTTGCATCATCCCCAAGCCTGTTGTAGAGCGACGAGATGGCATTGTGCCAGAGCAGTGGAAAGGTGAGCGTCTCTGTGTGTGTTTTGGTTCCCCTTGGTTACCTAGATTTTATTAGTGTTGTTTTTAGTTTACTTTTTTGACACTGCAGGTATCCCACAGAGATTTTGTAGTCTGCCCAACTAAATCTTTACCTTTGTCATTTTCATGAGTGTTGTCAAAATTGTCTAATGTGAAAATAGAAAACAAGTGCTTGTGATGGTAAATACTGTGATTTTGGCCAACAATTTTCCCTATGGACATGTTTTTGCTTTTTATGAGCTCTTGTGTATGTGACTACCTTTTATTTCTGCATTCACAGATGGTCCAAAAGACACCAGTCCCGAAGACACTGTAGAAAAGACATTCACACCATCTCTGAAAACCCTGGAGGAAGAGGTCATGGAGAAACTAGGTATTCAGGAGAACAGAAGGCAACGAAAGTCCTACTGGTACTGACAGAGACACTTAGGCTTCTAGTAACCACGGGGACTCAAAATGTGCTGTGTTTTGGTGGGTGTCATGCTGAGTGACATAGCAAAAAGAGGCCATGTCAGGATGGCATGAGTAAGGGTTTTTGCTGGTAAAACACTGGTGCATCATACAAACTATAAAGGAAATGTTAGGTTTGTGAAAATGTGGTGATATAGACATGCAGCATGTATTACCTGAATCAGTCTCTTTTTGCAGAGGTGTCAGTTTATTGTTTTGTTTCTTTATAACATGAATAAATGTCACATTTAACCCAGTCATTTTCATTTCTTTGAATTTTGCTCTAACATGGAGGTATTTATCACAGGGTATGATATCAAAGTGCAGGTTTCAGTAAGTATCTCTGTGATCTGTCATTTCAGCAGTGGCAGAGCTATGCATGTATTTTTCGTTTTCTACATATTTGACCTTGATATCAGCATCAACATGCACTAATTTAGGAAGAGAACAGTAAAATTTGCTCCTATGCTCATGGAAATGCTTGAATAATATTTATTGAACAGGGGCCATTGGTGTTATTAACATGTAGCTGAGGGGTCTTATTAAAGTGTCATTTCAGCTAAGATGGCAATGTAAAACAAGCTGATATAATTTAAGCTCTGAATTCTGGTTGACAGTGATGTTCCCTCAAATTAACACAGAACAGTAGCTTCACTCCTAGAGTGAGTAAATAACTTTTCAATTCGTGTTGTAAAATATTTCATACATACAGTCTGCATTATTGAAAATGTTATATTACTTCTTGATATTGGCAGAGTTAACAGTGGTATAGTAATGGCTGCAGCCTGTTTGGCTCACACATGAGGCTGAACACAGTCATATTATTTTACAGAAGCCCAGACATGCTGCTCTCTAAGCCTTAAAACCTTTAGACAAATGAGTCTGTCTTTCCAGCATGTCTGGGAAACTAAGGAGAAGGAAGTGGCCTGGGAGGAGACTATACAGACTGTGTAGTTTCAACAAAGTTCCCATTCACCTCATTTGACATGTTATACACTGGTACTGTGTTTAGTTGTTCTGGTCCTGAGTGATTGTTTTTGCATCAGGTTTCAAATATGACTTCATCTATGAAATTATGGCCCACTATGAAAAATGACTAGGGTATTGTAAATCTGTATGAGAAAACAGACTGAGGAAAAGCTTTATGCTGTGAACAGCTAGAGTAAAAACAATCCTCATCCTTTTCACTATAGACTTACACTTTCTTGCCAATGTAAGTGTACTGTATTGTTTTCATACCTATACAGCAAATCAACCCAATATTACCCAAAGACTGAAAGTGATATTCTGAATGTTTTTCATTTAAACTATACTAAACTGGTTCAGTTTCATTCAGATTTATATTCTGGGAGTGTGAAAAAGCATTTTAACCAACATGGAAATACTGGGAATATAAATGAATGAAATTAGGCTTTTATTTTTTTGACTGTTCTAAAAAAATGCCCTTAGAAGGTGGTGATAATTTAAACTCACTGGGTCCTCTGTACTTGTAAAGTTGGCTATGTTCCTGTCACCCCATACAGCAACACTCACTTCACTTAAAATGCCCATTCATGTTTAAACTCACCCTCTGCTCTGTTATCTGTGATGTACTGTATGAGGGAGGCCTAACCATAAAGCATCTTCTTCCTCGCTGGTTAACCACGAGTATTGATTTACCAGAAGACACAAGCTGCCAGGTCTCCAGCTGCAGAAGCAACTAGCTTCCTTTTAGGCAATGTGGCACAGATTACGTAATTTTATCAAAATGTCACAGTGGCTCTCTTTACCCCAATTTCTGGTCAGTGCAGTAACATCATGCAGAAAGCACGGCAGGCCAACGAATGCAGCAGCTTTCCAGGACCCATCCCTCCTGAACCGGTTTGCCTCTGCTGCTTTGAGTCCAAGAGAGAATAAAAGTACCTCGTCAGTGGAAACTGGGTTTTGAGGTTTTGCTTTTATGGGAGGAAAATGATTCAGTGGCTGGTCATCTGTCCTGTCACTGCATGAGTGCTGCATGGATTTCAGTCTGGGATTTCAGCAAGGTGAAATGTTAGCATTGGTAAAGTGGAACTTTAGTTTTGCTTCATTTATCTTTATCTCTTTCCATTTACATAAACAAGGCAAAACTTTATGGCTATCTCAACTTGTGCAGTGTAGATAATGCCCATCTTGTAATTTCTACTTTGCGGTAAACTACCAGCAGTTCGGGTAACCCAGTTAATTGAAACCACTAAACATAACTCAAGCAGACTTAAGGATACATAAAAATAAACTGCAGACTGTGCTCTGTATTTTAGCTGAGTCATATTTGCTTCTCAGCCATGTAAACTAATGAATCCCACCTGGTGGTGGAGGCTGCACGTGTCAGAGTCAAATCCACCAGCAAAAGTCTTATTGTTTCTTCATCTGAAAAGGCACATTACACAATGCAGCAAGTTGTTTTATCACTCAGTGCTCTTGCTTGCTCTTCATAATGAGATGCTTACAAATGTTGCTGTGCAGATTTTACACATAAAAAAATTATTTTAGAAATTCATCCTAGCTTCATAAGTTGTGTGATGATCTCCTTGCCGAAACAGAAGCATTTGTCTCGAGAACATCTGAAGACACTTAAAAAAAAGTGCTCTTGACTTAGCTGCAATATAATGATACTGTGTAATTATAGGCTGGCTGTTTGAAGGCTGCTGGAAAATGTAGCTCGTATGCAGGACTGAGACACTGCTTGCAAGCATGTGTAATTGTTTGGTTTAATTTAGTCTGCTGTAGTTAGGTTACAGTTTGGAGTCAATGAAATGCAGTGTAGTATAAAGTATTAGAAAGCAGAAACACTTAGGGTAAAACTACCTGAAAACTGTACTGAAGAGCAGCACTTATAAAACCAGTTGTGTCTATTTTACATATATAAGATATAGATGTTCTCAGACTAAAAAGCAGCTGTTTTTTTGTTGTTGTTGTTGTTGTTCTGATCATTTGGAGCAGATACTGTTATCTTTCTGTAGCTCTTCTTTGGGCTTTTGATTGTGACATCATATGATGGAGTCCAGCTTTCATGTTCAGATTTCCATTTCCAAGCACTTTTATGACTTCTCTGTCATTTTGGCCTAAAGTGAGGCTATGTGACTGTGGCTAAACAGTGGCCGCTGTGGTCACACAAAGTAGTTGTGTGATAATAACACATAGAATTTCATTTCCCAACTTGCTTGAGTGTTCCCAGAGTGTACTGAACTGTGCAGAGTTGTGTTCAGCTGCTGATGAATTCATCTTTAGCTCTGATAAAGAAAATCATTTTCTTTTCTTTCAATAGTCACATAGTCACAATAAAGCTGAAGTTTCATTCTTGACCTTTAACAGAGCCAATGAGAATACCACCCTACTATAAGCTCCATTTAGAGCTTTCTATAACACATAATCTCCATCAGCAGGGCCTTATATTCTTTGCTCAACTTCACAGTTAGGTAAAAGGTCAGACATTATGGTCTTCTGTGGAGCAGCACCTCTGAAGCTCATAGGAACTTCAGAGTAAAGCCTCTTCTGGATGGGCTCTTGCTGTCTGACATTTCTAAAGGCTGGCTTTCCTCTTTAGGCAGCAGGGAGAATGACGTCTTATGGTTAGCAAAACTGCTGACTGGACTTTAATCAATTTGGGTCACTGTGACAGTCACAGCTTCAATGTGATCTCGGACTGAAGCACACTTCTGATCTTTGTCTGTTCTCAGAGTTTTGACGTTTCCTGCAAAAATAGTCCTGCTGGCATCTGGGTGTCACATTCCTCAACTGTGTAGCACTGACCGCTGACTGACAACCACTACAAAGCACCATTCACTCTGTCTGTTGGCTTTTGGCAAAATATCTTGACACTTCTTGTGGACTGCCATGAAATGTCATACAGAGAGCAGTGATTCTTACAGGATGGCCCATAATAACTAAAGGGCTGTTCATGCTTCGCACGTATGCATGTCCACTGTAGCTGAGTGGCACAATTTTCGTCATCTTTCAGAGTTCACGAGGGTCCACGTGGAGTGTGCAGGAGCCCCGCATGCACAGTCCGCACAGCAAAAGCTTCAACCATGCATGTGCCACCAATGCTTGAGAAATGTTGGTGTACACAGACAAAAGGTAGACCCACAATTTTATGTATAAATAGGAACACGTGCACATTCCTTGTCCATGTCTGCACGAGAGTATGCACAAAGTATGTCTACTGTGAAGTGATCAGCTGACTTTTCATTTAGTACCAGGAGGTCAAGGTTTTCTCTTGTCCTGTGAACTACATTTTCTTCATTAATTCATTCACTTGATTAATTGGCATGAGATTTAGCACAAATTCTGTTTTCTGGAGGATGAAACTAAAAGAGTTTATATGTAATTAGACCACGGGATACCTAATGCATGGAGGGAAATGTGTGGGGGAGGAGGGGAGGCATGTTCAAAGATCCCCACTGTTAGGGTGATTTTTATTTTATGAACTTAAGAATGGTTTTATTTTATAACACACATAAGTTTACATACTTATGTCACAGTTATGTTTATATAGTTATGAATATCACTCTATGTGTTCACTGAACCACTGGTCAAATATTTGCTGTGTGAGTCACTGAAACACTAATGCAACATCATAAGTCTTGTCCACTAAATTACTGAATTTCATTAGATTTATGGCTGTAGCTAAGGGGGCTCATAGTTACTTATCGTTCCTGTGTATGTAGGAATTAAAGTAGTACAGGTATTCTTCCTCCTTTCTAGGGCGCTGTCCACGATGATTGGAGCAGAGAGGACGGACGGCATGAAGGACCAATAACGGGAGAGTTGAGTCTAAACCACGGCTTCTCCCCAACAGTTTTGGACCAATTAGATAGTAGTACCTTTTCATACAAATATTGTTAACCACTAAGTTGAGGTCAGTCTTTCCTGTTTATCCTAAACAGTGAGGATCCATGTGCACATGCTAATTTTGATACGTTAATGCATAATAAATTTCATACTGTGAAATATATATCCTCTTATTAGTCTTCTCTTTTCAATATAAAAAGAACACGCCTCAACACCACAGCTCATTTTTGCCCCCAGGCTGGTAAGGCTGTTAGTCCAGCCATGGACAGGACCACAAATGCAGGCTTTACTACTCTTCAACATCACTTATATTAACCCTTTGAGCTTGTAGTTTAATCAGTGAAAACTAGTAGCTAACCCACAGTATACAAAGCTATTTGATGAAGTGTTTGTATAAAGAATATAGGCTATTTCTAGTTATATGCAACTTTGAATGATATGTTGTGCTGGAATATAAATATGACTTCTACTGAACATTGCCTGTATTGGTCTCAAATCAAATGCAGGCGACCAACACACCCTGCAGACTTGGAAATGACGGAGCAGTTGCTGGGGTCTGTCACACTGGGACTGTGCCTCTGCAGGATGTTGCAAACTGTTCATTACTCCAGTAGTGACGCATACAAACTTGTTCAGTGTCCACTTAACTGACTATAGCGGCAGTAAGACGCCGAAGGCCCGTTCCTGTACAGGTGAGCGAGCTGCTATCACTAGGCTACCTGCGGCAGCATCAGCAGCTCCTACAGCTGCTGCGCTGACTCAACGCCTGTCCTTGGTTTATCCATGTGACGCTCAATGCCTTTGTCGTTTGCCTGCAGGAAAAAAGGGGGGAGAAACACGTGGGTCAGCATTTGAGTGCAGGCATCACTGCATAGCCTATATCATAGGTTATTTTAGATGCCAACCCTCCCAATTCCATTGGACAGGCATGCGCCATATCCTTCACGACCGGTGGGTGAAAAAGTGGGCAGTTCGGGATTTCATATCTGGCTTCACTTTCTCTCAACTCCCTCTTTTCTTTCCGAGCCTCGGAGTCAGTCGGACAGCAGTCCCAGCTCCGGTGTACCTGCGCAGATCAGCATCCAGAGCCGCTTAACCTGAGAGGAGAGTCGCACTGCAGCAGCCTGCGGGGAGCTGACGGGATATACTTTCTTACAGCCAAGAAGTCCGTCCATCCTGCATCCGCTAAAATGCTAAGATCCCGGTAGGTTTGGGGATGTTGTGTAAATGATAGGCAGTTGATAAGGTCTTGTCCTTTAAAATGGATAATGTCATGGTAAATGATAGGTTACTAGTACAGTTTACGAAAATGACCCTCAATATCAGTCTATTGCATCGCAGTAGTTGCTGTCCTCAGTGAAGGTCCTGAAATTATGGCCAGCAGTTATTTTTTCCTCTGAAAACGTGATTTTGTTTTCCAAGTATAGTTTCATCTCATAGACTTTGTGTTTTATCTCTCATTTTTGTTTTTGCACAGCATGGAACCCCCCCACCACTTTGCAGATGTACAGTAGGTAGCTTGTGTTTCTAGGGGGCTTAGTCACTTCCACCAGCTCCTCAGTCCTCACTGATAGATAGTCGGATTATTCACACAGTTGTGCATGAAAAATTCCATGAAACTCAAAAACATTTAAGGATGACTTCTACAGTACTTAAGATAGAAGTCTTCTACATTTCTACACCACAAGTCTTGTTTGATTCAAACCAGTGGAGAAGGTATTTATTTTAAATGCCTTTTTTCCTCTCAGAGTAATACACAGCTGCTGCTCAAATTAAGCTCTGAAATGCGGTTCCCTCTTCCCTGTAGGAAATGAAGGAAGCCAACTTTTTTGTTTTAACTGCAAATGTAGCCTCTCCTGTTCATTTTCTGTGGTATGCCTTAGGACAGTTTTATCAATGGACAGTAGAAACAGAAAGGGCAAAGTGGCAGGTGAAATAGCAGTCTTGTAAGATTGTTCTCTTCTGTTTGACGGTTCAGCGTTTGTCTCTGCAGAAGATGAAAATGAAAGCACTCATATCGTCCTTTCTGACCAAACATTTACAAAGTGTAGACCATGATTACCATATCTTTTATAATAATCAGTGCTGCTCATTGGGACCCAGCAAAACTCAAATTCGGTGAACTAGTGTTGACGGCCTACTCAGCCTGTCAAGTAACAAAAGCAGATGCTCAGTAAAGTGTCACTTGCTTGTTTCCCACATCTCTTCAGTCCTGACCCCAGTTTTAGTCATAACCCCATCCCCAATATTAACCCTGAATGTCTACTGAGCATATTTAATTTTGATTTGTTTTAAGAATGTATTGAGATTCAGTATAGTACACAAGCACTGCTCACATCAGGTTGTTCTAAGGTTTATAGATCCTTAAACAAAATGGCTGATCATTTATATCATTTCAAATTGTAGGTAATATTTTAAAATAAGGTCCACATTCAACTATGCCAACATAGTCAATGTGCCCCCATTGTTTTAGGGCTTAGAAGGGCTTGGTCAATACAAGATGTAATGAAATCACAAATCATTCTATTTAGTCCTCAAGCCAGCAGGCACCTCTTGAACTGTTGGGAGCATGAAGCAGAATTATATATATGCTGGTGTAGAGATGGCTGCCTGCTTCAGAGCCTCAAATTAAAGTGTTATTGGGAGGAAAATGCAATTCAGCAGTCCACTGATTGCTTCCATTCAATTCAATTCATGGTTTTATTGTCAGCAACACATGAAAGACTGGAGATGGAACAAAACTAACAAAATGGTTAGTCTTTGGTAGCAAACTCATTTAATCTAGTGAGAATGGTTCTTGTCACCCTTTGGCCAAAGCTTGAGAGAGAATTCTCAACCAGGTGTGTCATGCATGCATGGTTTACAATAGGTTGGCCAGTCTGCGGCCCGTCCACGGATCTGTTGAGTCATGCCTAAGATCACGTGTTTGTTTGAAATGTCCTTTGACAGATTGGCTGGTGAATCATCTGGTGGGTGATTTTTTCCAGAGTTATTGGGAGACAGACATGGCACAGGGGTGAATCCTTTGAGTAGGTTCTACTCACTGGACATGTGGAGGCGTTACATTTGATGGTGCTGGGAGAAGCGGTGTTGAGTGAATAGTCTGACATGGGTCAGACAGGGGCAACTTAAATACACATGTTAAGAGCCACAGCAAGGGGATGACTCTACATCATCTCCTGTTAGCCTTCTTACTTGAAGGACAGTATCCTGTCAAGAACCATTCCCACATTACTGTATGTGGAGTACTTCAGTTTCCTCTCTGTTTAATTGTTTGGCAGCTTTTGTGTTGAGAAGATGTATTTATGTGCGGCGTCTTCTGGTGTAGTTCTGCCAAATGAGTCTAATTCTCTAGGGATTCAACATTGTGCTAAATTTATTAGTCATTTCATCAGTATAGATGAGTTTGTGGGGGCTGGTCTTTGGTGTTTGATTTCTACTGAGGTTGATATGGGTTGTAGCAATACATGTTTCCTGTGGGAGCTTGTTATTCTGTGCACTTTATGCTCTTTTTTTATTTGTCCAACATGAATTTGGTTGTTAACGAGAGATCCGACCATTATTCACCAAAAGCAGGAGTAAAAAATTAGCATTCTAATTACTTTTTATACAAATTATAGTAAACCTGCAATGGTTCAGTCTTTGTTTTGACCATTTTCTGTGAGTTAACTGTCAACATTTTGAAAGTAACCATGCAAGTATGAGTAACATGAAATGCACTTGACAAAGTCATATTTAAAAATGCCTTCCCAAATTAATTTATGCTGTACTTCAGACCTATTGTATATTTAATCTGAGCTCCATGTCTTGTAATAGTCTTTGGTCAGTAAATCTAAAAATTGAAACCTAACAAACCTGCAGATGAGAGGAGAGAAATAAAGCCTCAATACTTATATAAAAAACTCAAACTAAGGCTACAGTGGATTTCCACTTTGTTAAATCCTATTTACAGTGCGTTTAGGGAAATCTCTGTATTTTATCACAGACTCATTAGAGTCCAAGCCAGTTCCAGCTCAGCTCTCCACAGAGTTTACATCAGTCAAACCAGTCTCTGCATGTCTGGCCGGGCTAAACTGGGATCAGCAGTCATTTTCCAGCTTGTTGATGGAGACAAGGTTTTCTTGGCTTGACCGTGATGCAGACTGCTGCACTGACCACCCACAAGATCCAGAAAACAAGCTTTTGTTTCCTGTGCAATGCTGACAGGAACCTCAGCATCTTATTTCATGTTCCTTGTTTATTATCACTTCTTGCATTAAGAATTAAAATTGTCAGTGTTAATTTCACTGTCATTTTGCACATTTCTTCTCCAGTCATGACCAAAATGTCAGCTTGCTTTTGCTTACTTATCTCTGTCTGCAGGAGCAGGTAACTGAATTGGTTCTGCTTGTGGAGAATGCATTGGCTGCAGTTTCTGGATGAGTAAATGCAATGGGTGGCGTTTTTTTTAGCTTGACTTGTTTTCGTTGCTCTCGTTAAAAAGAGTAGAAGTACAGAACACCTCCTGTGTAAAAACTTACAAAATATGCAGCAGCAACCCAGATGATCTCTTCTGCCATCAGTCTGAAGACGCAAACCCATATATTAGCCCAGATTTACAACATTTACACCACTTGAAACTGTGTAGTGTCTTAATGTGGCTGTTTCTTTTGTACAAAGCCTGCTCCAGGACAATTCTTAGTGGTTTAAGGCTTGCTTTTCCATCCCTAAAAAGAGCGGCAGAAAGGAAAGAGAAAAAGCAAGCAGTGTGCCAGTGCCATGTACTTTAATTTTCCCTGAAGCCTTTGCAAGGGAGTTGGTATAAAGTGAAAGCACAGTGTGCAGCTGTCCTCCTGGCCCCCTGCTCGCTTTTTGTGCGACGTTTTCTTGTCAGGAATACTAATAGTGATACCAGCCCTGTGGAGTCCACCCAGCTGGCGAGGAAACAGACAACAATTATTCTGCCATCAAAGAAGGCCATTTAATTTGACACAAGTTGGTGTGCTGTGTTTGTGGCGATTACTTACGAAGGAAGCGTTTTGATTCACAGAGTCGACTTTATTAGCACTTGTTAGACTTCCAGCTCACACCACAGGCTCTGATCTAATCTAATCACATTACAGAAGGCGGCTCCTGTAATAATGTGAGGAGGTTCTGATGAGTGTTTGTGTGTGGGGGATCTGAGGCTCATAATGAAGCTACACTTGTCAAAACTAAGTGAGACATAATGCCATCTTACATCTGTTTATTAAATCTTCATCTTGATATAAATAAACTAGGTTGACACACACACACACACACAGAGAGAGAGAGAGAGAGAGAGTACCTACTCTGTGATTTGCTAGCCTATAGATTTCCCTGGAGGCTCTTTTCAGCATTTTACCATCAGAAGTTGTGTTGTGTTGGTGTCATCAGCAACAGTCAAACTGATCTGGGACTTTGTTCAGAGATTCTTGGGGTTTGTTTAAAGCAAATGAGCACAAATGTATTTTCTGAAACAACCTAAGCACATCAGCAACTCATCAACTGGGACTCCAGTTTAATTTATGTCTGACAGTACACACCTGGAATGATTTAATGTTAAAAATAATATATATGTAATAGTACGTTTTCTTGCAGGCTTTACTAATTGCAAAAACACCACAACATTAGTTTGTCATAAATGCTGTATACAATTAGTGAATTGTATGGAGTTGGCACACAGCTCCTGCTTTAAAAATTCCATCTTTGCAACAATCATCACTATTTCATCATTTAGCTTAATAATTTATTTAAAAAAAATGGAGTTAGAATTAGTGCCACTTGTCAATCAATATCATGGAGCAAAATTATTTGTAAAATCTTGCACTCTCAATGTTGCAGGTGCAAGAAATTGAATTTGAGCTTTTTCCAATTTAAGGTTGTTAGGATAACAGCAATAATACATATCCAATATTCAGCATTTTTGAAAGGAAGATCATACAGTTAAGTGTAGTTGTATATAAGCAATAAGCTGTGTGGTCTTAAGCAAGATATTAATGAAATAAGTTACCCTGATATAAACATTAAAACTCTGTCACATTTCTGAATTCTAAAGGAGTCTTTCACTGTCTCAAACCTCCAGTAATAATCAACCCTGTGTGCTGCTTTTTGATGATGAATGAACATGTGCAGCTTCATCATGGCTGCTTCCGGAGGTCATGTGAGGTCACTGTGAGCGTCCTGTCATGGCTGCTGGGTTAATAACAGGGCCAGACTGGTAACTGAGAGCTGGCAGGAAGCCGCTGGGCTGAGACGGTGTCATTAGCTCCCGGAGGCGATGAATGGCTTGTGGTCAGGAGCCTGCGCTCCCAGCTTCCTTTTGAAAACCAGAGAAGTTGCTCCTTTATACTGCACGGCTGAGCTTTGAGCTACGCCGTAGCTGCTACGGTTTTAGGATACTACAGCACTTCTGCCAAAATTAGCAGGTTGCAATTATTTTCTCTAAATATGATATATAGACTGGGATATCAAATGTAATTTGGGATTGAGAAGACGCCCCCTGAATGGCATGATAGTGCTTAAAACATTTACACTGTTCTGTATATAAAAGCAACAAATCACAAAATTACAAATGATGACTGGCTAAGATTCTGAACATTTCAGTGTAACCTTGAGACTCCCTCTTTACCCAGCTGTATCACTACACAGTAGGTGGATGCTGTGATGAAGGTACTACAGTACAAAGGTGTGCATGTTGTGACCTTTAATGTTACAATAATCAATTTGTTAAGACTAATGGAGCGTGTTCTCTGACTAGCTGAACCAACACAATATATAACTTACACTTATCAGAAATCACTCTGCCTATTGAAGGTTAAATATGTGTGAAATTGGAAACTGGAAATGGGAAAGGAGAAATAATCTGTCATTTTGTGGCCGTCCCTCCCTGAGTTTACTTGAAGAATTCTTCATTCATCCTCATCTCTGTTAAAATGTGTCTAATTTTTACTGTGTTTGCTGCTTTATCATTATAGACACGTCCAGATATTTCCACTTCTCTGTGCGGTCTGCCATCTAACTCTGGCCTTCCCCACCCAAAGTCCATCTGCATATGGTACATCCACATTTTCCAATTATGTCTTACTTTTAATAAAAAAAATATTTGTGATCCTTAAAATAATCTGTATAAAAAACAACAACAAATTTCAGGTTTAGCCATTCTGTTATAAACAAAAAAATACAAAGCTGCATTTAACAGCAAGAGCACGAGTTACTGTTCTCAGCGAATCTCCAGAATCGCTCTGTTTTTAATGCTCTGTATCCTCTACTGTTTTTCTTCAGATGATGGCCAGTCTTCTTCAGATGATGGCCAGTCTCTCAAGGTGAACATCCCCCACTCGGGTGCGCTTGTCGCCCCACTGGGCAGCTCTGTCTCCTTCCCCTGCTTGGTGTCTCGGTCATCCACACCCAGCACCTCCTCTGCCCCTGCTGTACCACGAGTCAAGTGGACCGTGGTGTCTGATGGGGTGGAGACACAGATCTTAGTGGTGAAGGGTCAAAGGGTTAAGGTCAGTGAGGCATACCAAGGCCGTGCTGCATTGCTCAACTACACCTCCTCCCCTGATGACCTGTCTCTGTGGTTGGGAGATTTGCGCTCCAGTGACTCTGGTTACTATCGCTGTGAGGTCCAGCAGGGTCTGGAGGATGCCAGCGACCTTATACAACTCAAGGTCAAAGGTAAGAAAATGAAAGATGTGGATCACTGAAGCTTTGGAAAGATAGTTAGGTATTAAAAGACACAATTTAGTGACAGTCCTGCTGTAATCTTCCTGTCCAAAAGATCAGATGAGTCTGCTTACATTGATAACATATTTCCTTCTGTCTTGGTTGTATATCATGTTTTTGATATAGTTTTTTTTAAAGAATCTTCTGCAAACTAAATGTCTAACACTAAGAAAGACCTGCAAGATTTTGATGAATAATATATGCAGCTTGCTTCATATGTTTAATACGTTGGCTTCTACTCTTGTTGCTTTTGATGTAAAATAAGATCAGTTCACACATCTCTCTGAGCTTGAACTGCTGAATTCTGAAAAGCATTGTTAAGCCTCAGAGACAAAAAGTGTGGCAAGATAATTAGTTTTACAAGTTATCATATTTACCTGCTTATTCCCCATCTCATAAGAATCACTAAAACTGGCTGAACATGAAGTATTGAAGGTCAGGTTCTCTATTCTGTGTCAGGTATTGAGTCTGCTCTGTCTCTTCTAACAACTAAGCAACATAGTAAATAGGTTGTGGTCAATGCACTTTCCAAATAAAATTATATTGTTGCCTGCAGCTACCTGGATCAACTGGTCCACCAGTTGTTAGTTTCATCATTTTTTACATCAAAAACTTTGTAACAACAGGATTCTATGCTTATATATGCTTTAGTTGTTATGTGACTACCACAGTTCTGTCTTCTGTTTTTGTACATTTTGTGTGTGTTTAGGTGTTGTATTCCACTATAGAGATGCCCTTGGCCGGTATGCATTTTCTTACCATCAGGCCCAGATGGCTTGTGAAGCCATTGGGGCAGAAATCGCCACTCCTGACCAGCTTCTAGCAGCTTATTACAATGGATATGAGCAGTGTGATGCAGGCTGGCTGGCAGACCAGTCTGTCAGGTATATCACCACTTCTGTATCTACTTGTTTCATAAAAGCAGTATGACACTTACTGTCACATTTTAAAAGCTGTACCTGTTCATGAAAATATTCTAGATGTAATGTACATTCCAGTGGCGGGCCGTGCATTTTGTACCTGGGCCTTCAGTGGGGACTTACCCGACTTAATTCACCCCTTAATACCACCACTATCACATCGCAATTATAGAAACCATCAATACTATACAAAAACGCAATATAATTAGCGTGGGATTACAGAGAGAGAGAGGTATTTCACATATTGAGGGTGAATACCATTTTTACTAAAGCAAGAAACCCAGTTAAGACAACTCCAAAACCTCTACACTACAACCACAACTGCGCCAGGTTCATCATCCGGAGCAGTTCAGAATCAATATTTATCTAATAACATGACAAAAACATACAGAATTTAAATTAAATACATCATACTCACCAGAGATGCTATTTATTTATAGACAAAATCCATCCTCATAGAGGTGATCTCTGCGTTTCAGTTCCATTAGTAAGTCCTTTTCTAGTTTTGCTCTAACCAACCAATCAGAGGACGGAAAAATGCTGACATCATTGTGGGCCAGCTAGCTGGCCCTGTGAGGCGAATTTGAAATCTGATTGGTTAAAGAAACAGTACCATTGCTAATACAGTTTAAGTTACATCGGCCAGGACTTCTGATTCTGAAGGCCCTGGGCAGATTAGATTGACATGGCAACACATAGAGGCTGAAATCTGATTGGACAAAAAACCTAACATCCACATGCACATACTGGAAGCGGTGCAGCCAAGAGAAACGCTACGAAATGAAGAGAATAGAGTGTTGGGAATAAATTAGTACAATTTCATGGAACAAATATTAGAATTTAGGTTGTAAATGTAGGTCAGTGCTTCTGATAGTGTTTAGGCCAGCAGAGAAGGCCTTGCTGGCCCTGACTGCCCGCCACTGGTACATTCAGCCCAACAAACTACAAAATCTCCAGAATCTACATTAAAAATTTTTGTATGGTTTTAAACTTGGCGCAAGTTTGTAATTGTTGTCTTTCTGGTCAGTCAGACAAAGTTTAAGAGGTCAGTGTTACTGTATATATAAAAAATGCTGGGTGTTTTTGTTCTTGTAGATACCCAATCCAATTTCCTCGTGAAGGTTGCTATGGAGACATGGAGGGGCAACCAGGAGTGAGAAACTATGGAACAGTCAACCCAGCTGATCTTTATGATGTTTACTGTTATGTGGAAGCAATTAACGGTATGAATAATACATATTTCTGAGAACTGTGGATAAGATATGCCAGAGTCCTTTACAGGTGAAAAATTAACTTAGTGCCCTCTGTTGGACAGATTATGTAACAGTGTTTCTTTAATAAAAAAAGCACAGTACAGTATACCCACTTAGACAGTTATACTGTATGTGCTTAGCTTAAACCTGCCAATAATATCAGTCATGTCAATGTATTTCAACAGCTATATTAATATAAACCATGACAAAATTAGTGATCAAGCTAAAGAAATGCTATATACTGAAAAATGAAACTATGAAACCTTTTGTTTTGGTAGGAGAGGTGTTCCATGACTCTGTCCCACAGCAGTTATCATTTCATGGAGCACAGTCATACTGCAGAGCTGCAGGGGCTGAGTTAGCTACAACAGCACAGTTGTATTTAGCATGGAGCGAAGGCCTGGATCGCTGCAGTCCCGGCTGGCTGTCTGATGGCAGTGTGCGCTACCCCATCACAGCCCCCAGAGAGCGCTGTGGAGGGCCTCAGGCAGGTGTCAAAACCCTTTACCGCTTCAGCAACCAAACTGGTTTTCCAGAGCCATCCAGCCTACATGATGTTTATTGTTTCAAAGGTGCGTATTTTGTGCTACAGAAATGTATTGTGTATAACGCAGAATTAAAATTGCATATCAGAAATACTTGGATATGCATGTAGACTGTTTATTTCTACTTATTTAGATAAAAAGTTTAACAAGGAGGCTGCAGTGAATACTATTCACACTGTAAATAATCTCTGCTTCACCTTTGCTCTTTATAGTCATGGCTAAAACACATTTTGTGGACATTCTGATATACATAAATCTGAATTATTTATCATTTGTATGTATGTAATTAAAGTATAAAAAATGGATAAAATAATTGTAAAAAATACAAGTTTTCATACCTTACATTTTATTTTGAAATATACATTTGCCTTTTACAGATAAGAGAAATACTTCCACTGACTTTCCTATGGACTTTGTGGCCACAGAACCTGAAGACATTGGACAAGACATTATTTTTATGAAAACAGATCAAGAATTGCAGCTGCACCAGCAACATGGAGAGCAAGTAGAGCGAGAGGCTCAAAGTGAGGTTGTATCTGTTCCCTATTCCTCCAGCCCTTCTACTGAGGAAAGCCTGGTTGATACATACCCAGAGTCTCCCCTGACCACCATGTCTACAATTTACTTCCTCCGTCTAGCTGATGAACCTTTACTTCCTACAGAAATTGACTCCCAGGATCCTACAGCACTGACGTATGGCAGTATCAGCAGCACAGGCACCTATGATTTCCCACAAAGCACATCATTATTGCCCACTGTTTTCAATGACACAGATTCCTATCAGAACCTAACCTCCACCTTTCACCAGTCTGAGCTTGAAAGCAGCACAGGGCTTCCTGAACCATCATACGAACCTCATGCATATAACCAGACAGTGCTAGACATAGCCCCTGAACAAACACAACCATCTGTGAAGCCAAAGGATTCCCAAGAAATACAAGATACCATCTTGAATTTAAATAGATCACAAGCCAGTTTCAGCGAGACAAACAGCAACTATCCTCAAGAGGAAAATATCCTGGAGGAGACTCCACTGACCCCTGATAACTTACTCCAGGTGAAGCTTGAGGAGGCAGCAGTAGAAGATCCCGTGCAGGTGTCTCTCTCAACTGAGTCACCAAGAGAGGATGTAACACTTCCTACAAATACTACCCATTCTCCCATCAAAAATCTTACTTCATTGTGGTTCCCTCTGGATGGGTCTGGAGATGTTTCTCAAGGTATGAATTTAATAGCATTATAATTTTTACTGACAGCCACACTAGTGCTACAGTACTACACATTGGTGCTAAATACTATAATCAGCATGCTAATATGCACACAATAATGCAGACATGCTGGTATTTAGCAGGTACACTGTCTGCAATCATCATCTTAGTTAAGTGGGTTGGCATACAAACATTTGCTAATTAGTGTTCAACACAAGGTTCAGGTAAGCTGACTCACCAAAGTCATCCTCTGAATGAATCCACCATGAATAGCTGCACTAAATTTCAAGGTGTCCAATAGTTATGGATTATTTGCTTTGCAATGACATTATCAGTGCTTTTCATTAAAAGCCAAAATATGGTGGCATTAGAGGTAAAATCAAAGAATAACTAAAGTCAGCGAAATTCATTCTCTGTGAAAGATTTGTATCACATTTCATTTTAATCCATCTAGTAGTTGAAATATTTAAGTCTGAATTGGCATTGAACAAATGGCAGACATTGGCATCTACAGTATAGAGCCATGCTGCTACCATGGCTAAAGTATCAGTATCTTAATACATACTTAACACACTTACATACTTGCCATGTTGTGTTTTCTTTTCCAGAGAGTGACCATGATGTTGAAGAAGTCAGTTTCATGTCCACATCAGATTCTTCTACTTCCAGCTTCACCACTCACCTGTCACCTTCTGCTTCAGCCTGAGCCTGAGACTGCAGTCCCAGATCCCACACACTCATCTGTGTCACAAAATACTGACAAACTGGGCTTCACTATCCTTTGGGAGTCTCCCATTTCTAAACAAGAGGGAAGTACGAGCTTAGAAATTGAAGACTCTGTCATCATGGAAAGTGAGGGAGAACAGCTGCACCCAACAAATATTAGTTTCGTAAGTTTAGCTGCCACTGAGTCTCCAGGGGGATCACACAACTCTCAGTTGCCCACTAATTCCTCTGCAGCCCAATATCAAACATCAGATTACAGAGTGCATTTAGATACTACAACCACTGCTCATGAAGAAGCCAGTGGACAGGAACCTGGTATAGTTAATGAAACCCTTGGAGAAGATGTTAATGTTGGTCCAACCCCTGATGAGGATGTTTATTTTAGCCAAATAGTTATAAAGGAAGTTACAGTTCCCCCAGCCCTTGCAGAAGAAATGAAAATATCCTCAACTTCTATGGAAGGTAAAGTTTATTTTTCTATTGCCCCAACACTTGAAAAAGAAGCTTACATCACCCCAAACCCCGAAGAAGCTAAAGGTGACCCAGGTCTTGAAAAAGAAGCTGACATTGTCCCAACCCTTGTTCTCGAAGAAAAGGGCAGTGTTTCACCAGCCCTTGATGAGGAAACTACCGCTGCTCCAACCATTGCCCTTGAAGAAGAACCTAATGTGGATCCAACAATTGTAAAAGAAGCTTACATCACCCCAATCCCTGAAGAACCTAAAGGTGATACAAGTCTTGAAAAAGAAGCTGACACTGTCCCAACCCTTGAAGAGGAAACTAACAGTGAATCAACACTTGTCGAGGATATTAACATTGCCCCAACCATTGCCCTTGAAGAAGGACCTAACATTGAACCAACCCTTGAAGATCGAGCTAATGTTGACCCAACACCTGAAGGAGGAGCTAACATTGAATCAACACTTGGCGAAGATATTAACATTGCCCCAATCATTGTCCTTGAAGAAGGAGCTAACCTTGACCTAACACCTGAAGAAGGAGCTAATGTTGACCCAACACCTGAAGGAAGAGCTGACATTGAACCAACCCTTGAAGATCGAGCTAATTTTGACCCAACACCTGAAGGAGGAGCTAACATTGAACCAGCACTTGAAGAAGGATCTAATGTTTCCCCAACATTTGAGGAGGACTTTACTGTCTTTCCTCTCATTTCTACAAGATCTAACTGGGCTCATCTGCCCACCACAAATGGACCCCAAGAATCTCTGAACGATCTAGAGTACAGCACAAAAACCTCTTCCATCACCTCTACAGCAGCTCCAGATTCCACTTCAAGTACAAAGTCCAGCGTTGCCACCACAAAAACAACTGCCACCACCATCACGACCACCACACATTGGTTCAGACGCACTTGGAGCCCAACCACCCTAACACGAAAGGCTTTCCACAAGACAACAGAGCCCCAGAAGGTGACCCACCTCATACCACCAGTGGATCACGGTCTGGTGGATGTTGAGTTTAGTCTCACCCAGCCGCCCACCCTGCTTATCTTGCCCAAAGAGAGGGCAGCTGTAGGCGGTGCAGGGAAAGATTCAGGTAATGTTAAAGCCACTCTCATCAGCCTGTCCGTCCTCTTCTTGCTGCTCGACGCAGTGATGCACTAAAACTCCTGATCTGTCCTTTGCCCCAACCTGCCTTTGCTCCATTGTCTGTAAAACACTCCCCTCCTTTTGCCGCGTTTGTTTAACTTCACCCTTCTGACTCCTCCCGCTTCATCTTAAAACACTTGTGATCCCACCTCCCCTACAAGATACTCACTCTGGGACAGCTCCCATCTGATATTTGTCACTAGGCCAGTCTTGTTGTGCATGATGTTTTCTTCCTCACCCAAAGACTGACTTCTGTGAAGTATTGTAATATACTGATATGTTTGAATGAGTATTTCAGTGCTTCTTTTGTGACAATTTTCTGCAAGACTGGTTATAGCTTCGGTAAGCCTTTTCATAGTACCTCTTTTGTTTTAAGATTATTAACCACTTCACCAATCAAGTGCAAATTATTCTCTCCCTGCTGTCAAAACACTGTGTTTTTTGCAGTAATCTGGGAGCAACATGATAAAGGTACTTGAACTTTATCTTTAACAGCAATTACCTTGAATGTAACAGCACTGACTGGTGCAATCGCAATAATGTTTTTTATATTTAATCCAAAATTGTCAGGTCATCAAGTGTTCTGTTTCTGGGATTTTAAGACTTTAGTCTAGTTGTAAGAGCACAAAGTATTGTTATGTTTGTAAGCACAAAAGTTGTTACGTGTTGATTTGTTATGCGTGGTAGCATGTTTTGAAATGTTCTTTAAGGGTTATTAATGCTTCATACTCAAATAATGGTCTACTGATTAATCGTGATCTTTTAAGATTTGTACAGTATTGTATTTTTAGTTTTAAAAATATTAACATCAAATAATCAGACTTTGTTTCTCATGTTACCATCAGTTTATAAACCTGATATGTAAGTTTTCGTTTAGCCTCAAGTTTTAGTTTACTATAAAGTTTTGTTCACCTCGGTATCAACTAAGGCAGAGAAACACAGTGCATGGAAAAGCCACCGCTCGTTCATTAATTCAAATCACCAACTTGACATCATCACCTACATGCAATTTATTGTCATGTGGTGTTTGAGGAACTCACACAGGTTCAATTCTCACAGAAAAAGTTGAGAATTGAACCTTGGTTCTTGTTGCTCTGCAAACCTAAAAAAAAAACTTTCATTATTGTAAAGATGCCAATTCAGGTTTTCATTTGTTCATGCCTAAGACTAGGTTAAAAGATGAGACTGTGTATTTTTCAGCACAACTTGTTTTAATCTGAGCGCATATGATTCTCTTTCAACTTGTGTAAAGCAGTTATTACCATTCAAACACACACTGTCTCAAAGAAGGCTGTCTAAATGGCAGCATTTGAGTGTTCAGTATAATGACAGACACCACAGAGTTCTTGTTTATAGGGTGTCAAAGGAAACGTATAAACCAAATCCACTAGTAAAATGCTTAATTTTAGTACAGATTACCACTTTATTTAACAAATTTAGAAAATTAAGATGAAACTCCAACCCTTCTCTTTTCTTCAGGACTTTAAACAACTAGGCTATGTTTGACGGAACATTTAACTTGAAGCATAGAGATATTTCCTTTCATACAGCATGAGCATCCATGCATATTTCCAAATATGTCAAGGCAAAAAAAAATTCATTCTATTATAAAAATGTTGCCATTTTGTGGGAAATGACTAACATTTAATTGAATTGTCACATGCTTCAACCTCAACTTTGAACTCCTTGGAATAATCTGCAGTTTGATGGTTGATACAAATGTGAAACATATGTAATACATTTATACACAGTATGTAGAGAGGCATTTAGTCTATGGGGAATTACAGGGTGTAGCAGAAAGTGAAAATAACATGAAACATCTATTATAAGATGAGGTTTTTTTCACAAGAAAACCTAATCCCAGGGGTCTATATTAATGCGCTCTAATATGTATTTGTATCATCCATGACATGATGGGCGTACTGTAATAACTAATGACTGATGTAAAAAAAAAAATTTCTTTTGTTACTTTGGTAGAGAAAAGTTATCAAAACCAATCACAACACGGGGTGTCGATTATTACTGTATATATAACTAGGTAACTGTAGTTTGAAAGAAACATTGTTGGATTTTTACAAAGCGTAATATCTTTAAGGCTGCAAGTATTACATGAAAAGTGACAAAGTGATGGTTTGAGGAAACTCACCAAAACCTGCTGCAAGAACGGGACCTGAAGAGTTTGACGTCACGACTCTCTGAAGTTTGTCCCCTGTTGCTGTCTGTCGGCTCCTGTGTCATGATGCAGCATTTTATCTGGAGACGTCCTGGAATGTTCTACTCTTAAGATATTTCTTCATGCTTATTTTCCTCTGCATATATGTATAAATTCATCTAAACATAGACCTTTATTCACATAGAGGATGTATAGACAATAGATTTGATGCACAGTTTCATGATTTTTAAAGAGAGACAATAGTATTAATTCTTATGAGTTGTCTCTATTGAATACAGATTAAATCATTTTGATCCTCCAAATCCACCTCTTTCTCTTGCATCCATTTGTACTTGCATCAGAATAATCTGAACTGACCCTCTGATGTGTTTCAGATGCATGTGTGGATGACCCCTGTCTCAATGGAGGCACCTGCACAGACCGAGAGGGGAAGATTCAATGTCTGTGTTTGCCAACATATAGAGGAGACTTTTGTCAGACTGGTGAGCTCTCTTGGCTGTCTTAACCATTCTTCAAAGAGAGTTTGGATTTTAAAACAAAAAAACAAGCTATTGTCCTTGTAGATAAGTACAGTACAAATGACAGTAGATCCTGCATTATGAACTTATGTCAGAGCCCTGTTTTGTGTGATCAATGTGTCAAAATCAAAAGAATTTTGTTGCACTCATGTACCACAATTTCCAAAAAAAAAGCAAGGTCAAGCAGTAATAGTCCAGCATACGAGTAGCTTGCTGGCTGGTTTGTGGGTCTCTGTATTTACACATTTATGTTTGCAATATGTCTTCAGACCTGGAGCAGTGTGAACCAGGCTGGGATAAGTTTCATGGTTTTTGCTACAAACACTTCACCCAGCGTCTAAGTTGGGAGGTTGCAGAGCAGCACTGTCGCATGCAGGGAGCTCATCTGGTGTCTATCATGACCCCCGAGGAGCAGAACTACATCAACAGTGGGTTCACAATTGCAACTGTTGGTACATATGTATATACTGATTGATTCATGAGGACTGAATATAAAGCTTTTCTGTCCTTCTCACCAGGCCACTACAAAGAATATCAGTGGACTGGTCTGAATGATAAGACCATCGAGGATGATTTCCGCTGGTCTGATGGCAGTCCACTGGTGAGGAATATCAGAAACCAGGAGTATGAAAAAACAAAACAATTACACACAGTTGCTTAGAGGTTAAGTTGTGTGAGTGCACGACATTGTGTAGTGCATCATAGGAGAAAGCACTGCTTAGATAACAGAGGATTTACAAACAGAAATGTATTATGCAAAACATTCAAACCTTACTTTGTTGATTAGTGTGGATGCTATTTGACACTATACAAAAGAATGTTCTTGTTTATGATTCACTTCTCTTGTTATATCACAAACTTACGCTGACATTTAATGTGATTTTGTACATTTTTTCAGGCTTTATACAGACCAGCACTGAAATAGAATATATTGGTTTCATGTACTGCTTCACTAAAACATAGGTTAGCTATTTTAATGTATCAAACATTAACATTACAGAGTTGTACCCTAACAAAAGGATGGCCTACTTGTAGGTGACATACAGTACTGTAAAAAACAAACAAAAAACTCCATATCATTAGTATTTCCTTGCATGGAAACAAATCTATACAAAATGCACCTTATTTCCCCATGTTTCCAGCTGTATGAGAACTGGTACAGAGGACAGCCCGACAGCTATTTTCTGTCTGGAGAAGACTGCGTGGTGATGGTATGGCATGATGACGGGCGCTGGAGTGATGTACCCTGCAACTATCACCTGGCTTACACCTGCAAGAAAGGCACCTGTGAGTAATATGAAGCAGACTGAAGACTAATTTATAACTCTGTGTTGGGTTAACTCCCCCAGGTGGTTGTTTTGGGCAGTTACATCCCCATACATCAATGATTTATTATACCAATTTAGCAAGTAATTCTTAATTTAGCCCTGTGAAGGATGTTAAGTGTCTAAACTCTTCCAACAGCCTCTTGTGGTCCACCACCAAAGGTACGAAATGCCTCCATATATGGAAGAGTTCGACAGAGATACGAGACTAGTGCAGTTGTGCGTTATTACTGCGCCAAGGGCTTCCAGCAGAGACTTAATCCTCTGATCAGGTGTCTGTCTGGAGGCAGATGGGAGAGGCCCCAAATCCTGTGCATGCCTGGTAAGACAAGGGATGAACTTAACCCTGACAATTTTTTTTTTTTAATTCCTTAAAGCCTTCATGAAATGTAACTTCAATTGTCAAAGATCCTCTGGTACTCTGTGTCTGGTGTGAAGCGATTATTAATAGGACTTATAGTCTGTATTATCTGGGTGAATTTTCTGTGGTTTGGTTTAGTTTTATTCTGTCATAAACAACCTAAACATAACACACTTATCCAAATAGTAATAAAAAAGAACAAGAAAACCAAAACAAAGACACAAATTCAGTCGAACTTGGAGACCTGGACAAGAGACAAAAAATGTAAAAAACAAACAAACAAAAAAACAAAACAAATAAAAAAGTAAAATAAAACACATTGAACACAAACAGGGTGTTATGCATAAAACTGAAGCATGGTACAGACTAAAAACACTAGACAATTAATATGATTTATTTCCAGAGGCTGGCAGCCCAACTCAGCACCCTGAAGTGACATCACCAACCAACAGCGACAACTTTGCTGAGATTGAAGATGAGTTTGAAGCCACTAAAGAGAGACCACAATACCGGGACATCAAGTTTTAAAAGTCAGCCATAGTTTCCTTGTCTTTTTTCTTAAACTCTGCTGTTGCAATGTGAAAAAAAATGAAAAGAATGATACACCACAAAAGCAAAGAGACAGGCCAAGAAGCTTTGCTTTCTTCTTAGGGTTTTAAACATTCCTATTCATTATTGTGCTATAAAGTATTTTTAAAATTTCTACTGTGTTGGGTTAAGGAGAGTTTTAAGGATTAATGCAGTAATGTGATGGTGTGTGTTTTGACTAGAAAGAATCAGCTGTTCTCTTTATGGGGTTTCTTACATCGAGAACCTTTAAAAAATGGTGCTAGTGTCTTCAACACAGAGATTTTTGTTTTCAGTGTGTAAAAGTAGAGTAAGTTCCTGCTTTTTCAAAGAATCCAACTTTTCCAAAGCACAAAGTCAACTTTCACTAATAGCCAATAAATACTGTACATATACTAGTTTTCATAGCTGTGATTGCTATCCTGTATTTTCCGAGAAACCTTTGATTTCCAACAGACACTGTTTTGTTCATCAGCTTTATGTTGTAATAAAGTTTTGTAGAACAGAACAAAGAATAAATTTTCTCACTTTACCCTCAGCACGTGTGTGGGATTCATTTCATGCAAACTAATGTGCAAAAATTCCCAAGAGAGTGTGTTTAAACAAGAAATTCTAACTCTACCATAAATTTATAGGCAGCAGTAACAACCAAAACACAGTAAAGGTCAGGTGACTGTGCGCACGTGCGCCCACATCTGCGCAGACGTTGTCACTCCACCGGAAACTTGAGAGAAAATGATTTACAAGAAAGAAAAAAACATAAAGTAAGTCGATGTATGTTTGTAAATGTGTGTTTGTAGCAGGTAAAGGTATCTAGTGTACATCTGTGAAGTCTTCAGACAGGGAAGGAAACCAAATGTGAACCTGCGTTAACATTCACCTGCCCAGGTGACTGAGCTAGCTCACCAAACCTTTTGTCATGCCCGCAAGAAAGTAAAAGCTGGTAAACATGATGCACGCTCACCAGAAATCACTTATTTCATTCCATAACTCGTTTAATGTGTGAAATTGAATATTTAACAGAGGCGTGTTTGTCACTGAACGTGCCCTCGGTGGTTTTGAAGTTTACATCTGAATTTCAGGCACCTTTAACTGGTTATGTTGTGTTATTCTTATAAAATAAACGTTGTTCAAATAATTCCTAATAGTTTATACAGGTTTTAGTCTGAAGGAAATTTACTCTAGTGTTGTTCATGTGATAACACAGATGGCGGATGACGGTCAGATCCACAGTTTGCCACTAGATGGCATCGGTGTGCCATGGTTTGTTGGAAAGGCTGGGAGGAAACAAATGGCAAAAAAATCGGGCAACAGTTTAGTATCACAGCTGAGGCCTTAAAAATATTTTGATCACTACCATATTAATAACAGAGAGGTTGAAACAAAGCTGCGGAGGACTGTTCCTGACATACACGATGGACTGTAGACATTCGGTTGTTTTAAGAGAGTTTTTTTAACCTCTGAGTTTTGACATTTATGCATGTGCTTATTGTGTTGATGGGCTATTAAGTACAGTCGCTTTACTCAACAAATGGCCCACACTTTGCTTTACTTTCCATCTCCACTTTCCAGTATCTCCATTTACTTACTGTACACTTGAATGTGCTGTTTATTTTTTGTTGTGTAAGGCATGAGGTATATAGTAGTATTCTCAACCAAATTTTAAAAAGTTGGTCAGTTTTTTTGTAGGCAAAGAAACCAAACATGGACAAAGATGTTACTTTTAGGCCATACTCTGTTTTTTTTTTTTTTTTTTTTTACATCCTTGCAGGCCTAAGTGAAAATCTATTAACGATTTGTAACCTAGGGTGTGTCCCTACCAATAACGCCCAGTGCGCACCGGAAGTTCAACAATAAACTTCACTGACTACAAATCAAAACCTTTTCATTGTCACTAATGTAGAAATAGTTCAGTGTAACATTAGGACTTGCTGATGAAGCTGGTCAAGGTGTCAGGGTGTGTGTTTGGTCTCCTGCCGTGTGCAGCCAATGTCAGCCTTTATGTTAGCTATTATCTAACTTGTTGTTAAAATGATTAATAAAAATGTCACTTGGCAGGAAAAAAATCAAGTATGATTTGTTATTAAGTAGGTTATTTTTAAGCTAAATTTCCACTACTTTTATTTATTTTATGTAATTCTAAAATGAATGTTTGGATTGTTTTTTGTTCATTTATTTGCAAGTCAGACTAAAAAGGCAAATTTTGCTTTGGATCCTGGGAAGCTGTGATGCAACAGATTAACATCAAATTTTAAAATGAATCCTGACATTCAGTAGGTTTAGTACAGTATGATGTGCTCATCTTTTGAAAAGTAAATGCAGCAAATACCAATGTACAGTGTAATACCCTGCATTTTGTCAAGTAAAACTCATGCATTCAGAAATATTATAGCACCAAAATATACACTAAGTACTAGAGGTTAAAGGTCTCATTATGCAGAATGTTCCATTTCACAATAATGTATAATATATTCTTGTTTCATAATTATCAGTGCAGTAATCATTTTAATGTTGCAGCTGGGAAAAGTGGGGTAATTTAAATGACTGTATACTGAAGATGACAAAAGTCTTATCCTATGATTATACATAATTTATGTGGAGATTCTGACAAATAGTACAACAAAGTAAAATGTTATCAAATTTATTGAATTTATCATTAAATGAATATGCAGTAAATGGAGTGCAGCATTTTTCTCTGAATTGTAGTGGAGTAAATGTACTTGCATTCCACCACAGGTTTAAGTGGTTTAATGTTGTAATCTCATTATAATAGGTTTAGCATTAGCACTGTACAGCCCCCAAACTCCAATATTAGTCATTAATGGTTAATATTTTGCAGAATGTAACATGTGTGAGAGTAATTTTATATTAGAGTAGACAACCAGCACTTTTCCACCAATGTGCCACTGAGCAAGGCATTTAGCTTGAAATAGATCCACATTAGTGCTGCTCACTGACTAAGCATGCAGGACTGTAGTTGCTTCATGCAGCTCCCCTGGTGTGCAATATATGTATGCAGCCCTCCTTCCTCCTGTTCCGGCTCAATTAAAAAAGAAATCCACATTATCAGACCTGATGAGAGGGTGAGGTTGAATTCTTAAAGCTGGGTAGATGCTCAAAGAGGTGTCTCTGTAGGAGCAGCACCACAGTTCTCAGGCCTTCAATAGCGTCACGCAGCTTGGTCTGAATGCCAGAGGTTGTTGTCCGTCCCCTTCATCATAGAGCCAATAACACAGCTCCAGATGGGAGTGTATTGTGGCCTGTGACCCCTGAGGTCATGGGGTCAGAGCAGACCGAACAGAGACCAGTCTTTAAGGACTCCTCATGGAGTTCCTCTTTCTTCCAAAGGACACGTGGCTCACTAATTGAGGGTCCACCTCCCTAAACTCTAAGTGCGAGGTCCTTGACACCCAAAAAATTACCGCTGGTGTGAAAAGGAGTGAAGTGTCATTATTTTCTCTGTTGCGAGAGCAGCAACCAGTGATTTCATTTCACTCTATACTATTTTATTGGTTATTTTTGAGACCTGTCTTTAATATTTTAGTCTGTATAATGTCACCTGCATTGAGAAGGATTATTTTTTTAACATTGATGAATCCGTCAACAATTTCTTTAATGATTGGTTTATTTGGAAAATGAAATCTGTCAGATAGTCCAATCACAAGCACACAGCCCACAGTAATGTCCTCATATTGCATGTTTTGTTCAACAAACAGCCCAAACCCCACATATATTAAACTTACAATGATATAACGACTGTCTAATAGTACAATCTACTATAGAACCATCAGATTTTTTTCTTTGATAAATGATCTAAAGGACTATTTTATTATCAGTATTGTTGGCCATTTATAATCTGTCAACTGACTAATCAATTTTCGAAGCTTTGCCCTATTCACAGACAAAAGATGCATTTCATATTTAAAACCTACATGAAATTCAATATCAGATGAACATGTCTGTGCAGGTTCTCAGTCATCCAGGTCATAGTAAACTGAAAAAACTTAGAAAACATCAACTGGACTAGATTTCTAGGTCGAAGACGTTTCACCTCTCATCCAAGAGGCTTCAACCTAAAAATCTAGTCCAGCTGATTTTTTCAATATCAGATGAAGCTATTAAATATAACAAAATGATGATTTTCTTTATTCTCCAAATTTACCTATAGGACATATACACATTTGTATGTGTCTTGCACAGTTTATATACTGTGAGTCCTTATGCCAAGACTCTGCTGTCAGGTTTGGACTGAACAGATCAGTAAGAATTGCATGATTAGTTTAAGACTTCACAAGATTCTGTTTGTGTGCACATTGAAAAGACAGAAGGGCGAGGAGAAGTTGAAAAGGCATGCCAAGTTGGCTGGGAACCACACCAGTAAGCTTTACCCACAACCCTTCACCCCAACATCACTGCTCACTGGGATACAAACAACCTTTGTAGCTTTTCACTGTGGTGAATTCCAGTTTGAACAAACACACTGTGTTGTGTGTTTCTGGGGTTTGAATAGTTCTTCCTCTGGTATTACTATTACAATAAATCGGGCACTTACTTGTTTAAAATATGTGTGTGTTTGTAGGTGTGTTGTCCACAGTCATAGGAACACACACAACACAGTAGAACAAGTTTCCTTTCCTCTGTAAAAAGCTGAAAGTTGTAGCATTTAAATTTTTCTAATAAAAGACAATGAGATGCAAAGATGTAGGTTATACTTAATTTGGCTTTTTTTTTAAATCTACAACCTTTTTCTTTCTTTTACATTTTTAAAGTAATTATATATAAAGAAAATGACATTATCATGCTTTTGGTTTTTGAGAAGCTGACAGTGGGTAAGGGGTAGGTTACACCCTGGACAGGTTGCAAAAGGAACATTCTGGTTTTGTTGTATTGCATTGGTCTGCTCTTGCAGTATTAAGTGTTGAGATGCACTGTTGAGCTCAAAATGTACTATGCAAGGTGAAATTATTTAAGAAGTGGAGATGAATTCCTTTTAAAATAAACTTCTTTGTCATTCATGGCCATTTGTGAAGGAAAAGTTATTCACTTCTCTGTAAAATAATGCGTAGACTAGAGAAGGAACAATAATGTAGTGTGGATGCCCACCTAATGTCTGAGGCTGATAACCATACTGTTATTTCACACTTTACAAAATCAAATCCAGGATATATTGGCCAGTATTACTTTTCTTTTACACATTAAATAAACAAATATTAAATAAGTATATTGTGATCAAAATGCTAAACGCAACAAAAATAAATTTGTAGTGGTTTCTTGTAACAAATTGCTCAGTGACATTGTAAAGTGCCTGGAACATATTGGCTCTGTATTGCATTTTCTTAATATCTGCAGTAAGCTACAGCTGAGCTGTCAGTCAGGTTCTAGAGCCTATAGTTTAATAGTAAGCTAATTGATTTTCATTATGTTTCAGGCACTGAAAGGATTTTGGTTAACAGTCAAAATTGTTTTGGTGAAAGATTTAGTAGCTGTGTGCAGCCACATGCTGTGGCTTGTGTTTGTGATGGCTTTTAACAAACATTGTTTCTTCTGATTTGGCTTTTTCTTACATATAAAATATATACAATAGCTTAAAGTTTAGTTGTTCGGTTGAACTGATTATTCAAGCCAGCTTACAGTGAACAGGCAACATTGTGCTCAATTAAATCAATATTTGTAATTGCATTTATTATATATTCTACAAATATTTACTTGTGATGGAGTAAACTGTAATTACATTTTCAGATGGAGTCGTATCAATTTTATACATGATGTGTTGACACTATTAAGAGAGCCATGACTAAAAAAATCTTTACAAAAAGTTTGAATCTGCAGCAGCTGGATGCAGCTGTATCAATGTCTCAACATGATAACAAGTGTGGGGCTGCCTGCTGTCTGCGGCTCAGCTCTCAGATCAGCTCCACCGATATAATGGCTTCTTTAATCTGAGCCAATTAGACCCACAGGGCACAGGGAGTGGCTGTTTTCACACTGCACCAATTTGCACTGGGGGTGGGAGGACTGACTGACAGGCAGCCGTGTGAAAACAGAAAGACAAATAGGTTATAATTCGAACCCATGGAGAGGCAATATGGAGGATGCAGGCTGCATTGGAAAGGATTTGTGGGAGTATCATTCACTGATGGGGTTTCTCATGTGGTCAGACCTAACAAATAATTAAGCTGTTTTGAACACTTTGAAATTTGATATAAACTAACACACTGATAAGTTTCTACGTGTCTTTTTATCACACTACTGTCATTTAACCCCCTAAAATCAAAGCAGTGACATTTTGTCTCAGTTGTGAGCTGTCAGTGATTTGTACTTAGTTTGTTTAATTTGAATACAATTTAGAGACTTGAATAGCTAAATTATGTGTAAACTACACAAAAACAACAACAGGAAATCGGGGGGAAAAGTGTAACATGTTTTTCTTTTGAATCATCACAACCTCAGATTTCTGTTGTGACTGTTAATGACTACATACTGAAAAACTACTGTTCTAAAAATGAAAATAAACATAAGTTATTACTATTACTGCTCCAGTTAATATTGTGTTTTTACTAATCCTTGCCAAAAAGTGTCGGCTTGAGTTAGAAAGTAAAATTCACTGGGAGCTATGAGAGTTATGATTTCTGTAAACTTCAGTATTTCTTAAAGTCTAACACCAAGGCATCATAAATATGAGCATTCCCTTCTAATTTTTTTTATCATTACAAAAATAAATTGGCTTACGTTTGATAAATTGGGTGATCTGACAAAGGAATCAAACTTAAGATGCTGCTGTCAAACCCTCAGTTGCTGCAGAACTGCAAAGCTCCAGCTGGGGGCACTCTGAACTGAAATTGTACCAACAAAAAAAAAAATGGTGGGAATCACCTCTTATCCTTAATCAGCTTCTGTTTCAGTTCATGCTATTGAACCATGTGACAAAACCATGTTTGTGTCATGCACATTTCTGTGAAATGGTCTCATTCTTCCAACTGTTCCTCTGGCGACTGTGGTTCAGTGGGTAGAGCAGTCGTCTCCCAGAGAGTTGGAGGATCAAATCACGGTGCCTGCAGTCCACATGTCGAAGTGTCCTTGGGCAAGACACTGAACTCCCAAGTTGCCCCTGATGGTTAGAGCCATTGGTGTGAGTTGGCACTGCAGATGGCTGCCTCGTCTCTGTACCAGAAACAAATTCCTTGTGTGTAACATACTTGGCCAAATAAAGGTGATTATCCTTATTACTGGCATTTGATTACCCATCTAAGGTGTGTTTGTGTGTAATTGCCGGGGTATTTTTTTCATGTATTATGTAGTGGACAGTAGCCAAATTCTGCACCTAAAATGGGTGGTGACATGTAACAAAGGTCCCTGAGATGCTGCAATTACATGTTCAGTGTCTTAAACCCCTGGGGCACCTGAATGCCTTGTCACACATTGCTATTATGATGTCGCTGCATAATTGGGGTTCTTGATGATTTCTTTAAACACTCAATCAATATATGTTTGTGATTAAAATCTCAAATGAAAAAACTGCTCCACTGTCTCAATCACAACATAAAAATACAAGAAAAAGCTCTGTGTTCAAAATCTTAAGTTAAAGCACAGAATTATCTGCCAATTATACTGGACCTGTTGAAAATGAAAACATTACTTCACATCATATTGTATCACACTAATGGACTGTTAATACTTATTGTTAAGCAGCATTTTACTCCTGTAGCAGCCTGTGTTAACTATTTTACATCCTATTGGGTGTGTCTTATCCATAACAATCTTTTAATTGCATTTACTTTACTAACCTTCATTTGTAAAGTAGTGGCTCCATCTGTCAAGTACTGTAAACGTAGTAGAGTAAAAAGCTCAATATTTCCCTCTGAAAAATATTTTGTACCACAAAGTAGAAACACTCAAAATATTAGTATCTCTAAATCTTACTTGAATACAGTACCCAAGGTACACTTTCAACCACATATATAATGTCAGGTTTGGGGATCTTAGCTCAATAAAAACAGATTTATTCCACCAACAGATTCTGGCAAAGACAAACATGACTCATGGTTGATTGTTTCCTCATCATGTAATTTATGTTTATCCATATTTTCATGGCATTTAGAACTAGATTATTAATTGGTACATTTGTCTTCCCAGAGTCCTTCGTATCCAGCAGTTAAGTAGAGGTGTCCATCAAACGTGAGGCTGTAATAGCGTCCTGACAATGTTATAATCACCTCTATGTTTTTCTTGTGCTGCTCTGAAGCATTAACATTTGAAAGACCTGAGTTCCTGTGAACTTATTTGACCTCTGACCTCCTTTTTGTGTCTCACAGACAACAAATAGCTGCAGCTGGGATGGAGGGTTCCCAGTTGGTTCTCACCCACAGTCTCCAGTTCAGATTGACTGGGACATGTCTGCTCACAAGCAACAATGAGTGAGTAAGAACAAGTGATTATTATAAGTGGCTCTGACTTGTTTTCACCATTAATGACTTTTTTGAGATGCATTCTTCATCCTCACTTCTACACTTGCATAGTTTAAACCAGAGGCCTCACCAGCATGTGAACGCACACACATAGGTTCACAGTGCAAATTAACGGTCAGAAAACCAATGTGACAATGCGGATATTTTGTGCTGGAAATGTTTTTGAAATAGCATCTTAACTGCACTGGGTGATATTTGGTGACCTGCAGAGGGTGCTGTGTTGAAGTGAGAGGGAAAATATTGCAACAAATGAAAGATTGTTAAGAATTAGTTTCAAGCAAACATGTCATGGTAGCTTTCCGTGAAAGAATTTAAATGCAGAGAATATCAGTCATTTCTGGTTCAGAGTTTAAATACTGTTGTTGTTGAATAGATGAAGAGTAGGATCAGTTATTTTCCAACACTGAAAATATTCTTTATCTTAATTTGACATGTGCAAAACCCTTGTAAAAAATTATGATATTTTCAATATTTATGTATGTACTACCTCACAAATATGATATATTTTGACATGGATTCCTACCATTTAAAACACCGGTCTGTGTTAGTTTAATATTCAGAATCCTTTTTAGCTGTTTACTAAACAGTAGAGGAATTTTCTAGAGTCAAAATGTTGTTGAAGGTCATAACGTCTTAGAAATCTAACCAGAAGTTAGACTCAACTGATCACAAAAGTTTACAAATCTAACTGAAGCAGGGTTAACATCAGTTTGTTAGTTTTTTTATTAGATGAAGTGTTTTAAAAGCAGCCAAAGGCCTCAGATTTGAGTGAGATGTGGCATTATTCCTTCTGGAAGTATTAATATCTAAAGCTAATGTGTTTGTTTTGGTAACATTAGTGACTTAACATGAACCTGATTTTACCTTTTTAAATGGAATTAATGTGATTTTAATTTGGGAGTTTTTCGAGCTTTGTGTAACACCAGTGATTTGTGTCTCATTAGCAGTAACCGGAGTGTTCTACTTCATTGACCCGTTAGTCGGCTAATGCTAGCTCCAGACTGGAGGCTGTATTTTGTACAGTTTGTCACAACTAGGCACACACGGTTTTCGTTGTCTCTCGGAAACAGGAAGTGATGGGAGGGACATAGAGCAATTAGGAGTGGCTTATAGTGCCAATTTGTACTGAGTCTCACTAGACCTTCTGGGCTGTAAAGAAATTACTTAGAACACCTTTAAGTTTAACATTCGCATGCATGAGTTGTGCCCTTCAATGCTATATGTAGTATGTGTCCTGTGTTTCTGGTTTAAGGTGCAGGCAGCTTTTTTTTAAATTCCAATCAAAGCAATATGAAGAAAGTAACCCCTGACATGTGGAGGAATCTTCCTCTACAGCTTTCCTCAGTTTTCATAAATTTAGGTGATCATGCTTATTTATGTACAGGGAACGTCAGTTACACTCCACCACAGCAGGGCTCAAAACACCTCAAACATGTTTATTCATTTATTCAACACACAAGTACAGGAGTTCAGACCCATTCTTAAGCACAGACTCAGATCTGCACAGCCAAGGCTCAAACATGCAAACAACACCTTCTCACACTTTCTCACCACACTGCCCAGACACACACACACACCCACAGTGTGACGCAGACAGTTTGAAGGGCCTCATCTCGCCTGCCTTTCTTTGTCTGTCTGCTCTGTCTGACCCAGCCTTTTTATGTCTAATTAAGCAGTCAGACCTTCCAGTATACCATGACATACTCATGGCTGATTTCTGGCCATGTTTTGTGTCTGTGTCTTCATCTGGATGGATTGGTTTTATATCGTAATATATAAGATGCTGTTTTCCCATTGAGCCTGGCACTCCCCTCTGTCAGTGGTCTGAGAAAGTTGAGGGATAATTCATAAAATGTTCAATAGCACCCACTAGACTGTTTTTGTGGGAAACCAGTGAGTGGATGACTTTTAGACAGAGGAAGAGATTCAGACAGTGTTCATTTGTGGAGAGAGGTTCAGCTGAGCGTTCCCATGCGTGATCTTTTTGTCCCACATTAAGGGCTAATGTAACAAAGGAAAAATCAAGAGATTCTTTTCAAATCTGTGTGGTCACTGTATTGTTTTTGCAGCACTCTTTGCATATATGCATATGTTTAAAAATTAGCTGTTAGGTTTGTGCATTCGTCTGAGCACACGTATGAAATAAAATTTACACGGCCCGCTGGGGATGGACGACACACTTCACCCTCCTGTCTGGCCATGAGAGGACCCCCCCCCAACTGAGTCACGACCTTTGAGCTCTCATCAAAGAGAGGTCAAGAGGTTAAACTCAGCAAACCAGCAGGTCAACAACCTCTTTATCCAGCCTTAACACTCCCATCTCTGCAATTTAGGAATGAAACCAGAAGCCTTTTTCTGAAATTCAACAATTACAAAAACTAATTTCTTTCATTTTTACTTTTGCCAAACTAGTTTTATATATCATGCAGCTGAATGATCTCAAAAGTCTTGAAAACAGCAAACAAGCAAAAGCAATATACTTACTGAAACAGTAAATTTACAGTATTTTTTCTTTCTCTTTTGATCAATGTCTACAGTGTTGGAAAGTACACTTTTTAAGTACATTAACCCAAAATCTTAGGTATGTAGAAACTTAGGTAGAAGTTACTGTATGTACTTTGAGTATTTCCATATTATGTTACTTTATAGATCTACTCCATTACATTTCAGAGGCAAAAGTTGTAATATTTACATCACTACATTTATCTGAAGGTTGTAGTCACATTTCATAATAAAATTTTAAATGGGACAAATTTGACATATCTGGACATTGTTGATCTAAACTTCTCAGATGTTTTCATTTAGACAACTGTTTGACGCTCAGAGGAGTCAAACTATCCAACATTTCACACAAAAAGATTAGAGAAATGTCCAAAAATTGCTACAGGTTTGCATCACATAATAGTTTGGCCCTCATACTCTGTTAATCTCATGACCCCTCAGATTTAACCTGTGACTATTTGGAGGTGGCCAAGCCCATAGGTTGGGAACCACAAGATGACATTATAAAATACCTCAACCAACTACAACAGTAAAATGCTACTTAATGCATTGATGCACCACGATCACCAAACTACTAGTACCAAGTAATCATACATGAATCAAATGTCCCAATTTTCTGCTAAATGAACACTTTAGCTTTTAGCTTGTAATACTTCTGTACAGTACTTTTACTTAAGTATGATTTTGAATGCAGGGGTTTTACTTGTAATAGAGTTTTATAATATTGTTAAATTGGTAGTTTAACTTAAGCAAGGGATCTAATTAGTTCTACCGACTGTCCATTTCAGAAAGAATTAATGGTGTTTCAGTAGGGTGCATCACTATGAAAACAAAACAGCAGGATGTCACAGGTGTCTTGGAGAAATCCCTGAGGCCCGCAAGGACACAGAACAACAATTAAACGGACCAAAGGTCAAACAACTTGTGAATTTAAAAGGCCATCGACAAGGGTCACACAGCGCAACCCCCGCCCTTCACTCTGTCCCATGCCTCACACACAGACACACATTCAGTCAGCTGTGTAGAAGAGACAAATTAGAGAGGAAGTGATCTTTGTCCATCAGGTCTCTTCAAGTCACACTTAATTTCTGACATCAAACAGGCCAAGGACCTTTATTTACTTATTCTGTGTTTTAAGGTGTTTGTTTTTCATAATATGTTACCTGGATATACAATATACACTACATAACATGGACAAATGAGGAGCTGCTGCACAAATACAGTGCATGTTGTCTGCTACAATCTAATTAGTAATATAGTAGGCATTTTTAATACAAAAAGATCCAAAGGTAAAAAGAAATAAAGATTTCTCAGTACTTTTAAAAATTGGAATGAACCTTTATAAATGAATTTGCTACATTAGATTGCTTCACTTAAAATAAGAAAATCAAAATTGACTGGCAGTTCATATACTTAGCGAATTATGCTCGATTGCTAATCAATGCAGCATGCAACACTGTACTCCCACTGGGGCCAGATGTCATTTGGAGTTTTTTCTGGTACCAGTGCCAGTGAGTTTTGTACTAATCCCCATACATTGCTTTTTTCTCATATCTTACTTTAATGACTATTGCATATTTTTCTATGATTTCCTTTTTTCTATTTGAAAACGGCTCCGTTAACATTCAAAACACAATTTAACGCGTATTTTCTGCCATAACTTGGCCTATAATGAAGATAGAATAGTGAAATGTTCATGTAAGATGCACAGTATCACTGCCTATCATATCCTAAACGATGAAGGATTTGATCTGGATCAAGTATTTTAGGAAACATTTTGTGTTGTTCTGGATTTCATTTTTCACAAGGCAGCAGTACATGTGCTCTCTGAGTGTTGGAAATAGTGATTAGTTTCAGAGTTTCTCACTGCGCTGTCCCCTTGTGCTCTAAAACATTTTTAATGTGAGGCAACCACCAATTATCATTATTATTATTATTTTTTCCAGATACTTTGCATGTCAGAAAACCCATCCTCTGAGTTTTACACCAGTAATAGGTAGATTTAGACGAGGCAGGGAGAGTCAGACGAGATTTGTTGGGAAACATTTTGTCTTCATCACCCCGCCACATAGATGAGGATTTGCCATTGAACTTGAACCCAGTTCTCTCACACTGCCTGGTTTCACGATGGCAGCCTCAGCCCATCCTCCCCATCCTCCCCCCTCCCAGCCATCCCCTCAGCACCATGCCTGTCTTTGTGAAACTGTCTTCCTTGACTTTCCACATCCCCCGTCTGGCCCTCGGCGACCTCGCTTCCATCTCGGCCCCCTCCCCTCCTGCGCAGCCATTCTTCACTCCTGAGTTTGGGGGCTCCGGGAGACGGCCTACGGGGACTCGCAATACAGAATGCTAATCAGGCCCTCGGCGGCACTTCCCACGATTTTCCTCCCAGACATGAGCTTTTGTTTTGTTATTGATTCCATTATAATCAGACAGTTCCCGTAACTTTCCTGCTGTCTGGAGGCCATTCTGCAGCACTGACTGCTGCAGAGGGCCTAGCTATCATATGGCCCTTCTCACATTCATTGTCTACATGTTTACAACTTTAATCGTGCTTATGCTTGCAGTAGCGGTGGGACTTTAAACAGAAGTACTAAATTTTGCCTGTGTTTGCTGTAATACACTGGGAATAAAAAGGACTTAGACATCGTAAACGTTACTATTTATATTCAAATCTAGAGAAATATCATTGTAAATTTTTTTAAGTACCCTAAAGTCGAAAAAAGGACAAAATCATACTAGAAAGAGTCCTGATCTTAATTAGTCTTTAATTAGATTCCAGTAGGAGACAGCATTTGTACAGCTGGTACTAGAGCTGTGTTTTTTCACACTAGGAAGTCTGCCAGTCTTTTTACAAATGATGTTTGCTAGTTCATGTCCTTTGATTCAACATGGTTAATATTTATTTTACTGAACCTTTTATTTATACAGGGTACAGCAGTTTGGCTGCTCCTCTATAGAGCAGAACCCCACTAACAGTTCAGCAGACCAAGAGAAACAAAATAGCTTTTAAAAGAGTAATTTAATGAAACAGTGAACTAACAATGAAGATGGTACAAGCTTGGGAACAGTTTTTAAGTTAGTTTTTTCTTTGTAGGATTTTCAAGTGACATTATGGATTACTCCATGAGAACAGCCCATTAAGCAAAGGCAGTCTTACAGTACATACATCTGTTATGTACTCATAGTGTACATTTTCTGGGAGTTTCTCTTTAAGACCATCTTTCAGTCCTAAGAGTAAGAACTGAGCTGACATTTGCCTCTTGCTCAGCGCTGTAGAGCCTTTTAATTTAAAAGTACATATTAACTGTTAAGCTCAAATTCTAATGGACTAAAGGCAGAAATAAGTGAAAGGTCAGCCCATATTTGTTTAAAAATAAGTTGACAGTGATGCCACCACCTGGTGACGTGTTAGAGAGTGTCTCCACTACCAGCATCAGAACTCCAAATGAGGGCATATCTTTTGGTAGAATGGTGTTCATACCTCCAGTAGAGTTCACAGATTTGGACAGTCAATGCCAAGGCGCAATGAAGCTGATCTGGCAGCACATGGTGTCCCAACACCTTACTAAACCACTTTTTGCTGGTTTCTCCTTTAATTTGTCACTTGATTGTAGCTTTCCTTTAAAAAGTTTATTCTGCTTGAACACAAGCTTGTAGTAACCCTGATTTTGAAATTGGCGTGTGTGTGTCATGTGGACAGTTCAGTCATTATAGACTTGACATTGCATCTCTAAAATATCATACTTATGCTTATCTCAGTCACTGTTGTCTTCATCAGTTCTGTCCTACAAAGTGGTTTGAAAGAACCTATATTAGTGTAGACTTGTCAGTTTTTGATGACAACTGACTAATACCATGAATAAGCCATATGTCATATTTCTAACTGAGAGCCCCTTTTTCCTTGATGCAACCTTTAACCCCAGACTTTTTATAAGCTGAGAAGCTTGTCCTTCCGAATGTTTTCAGATGCCACTTGTAGCACAGCAACAGCTGGATTCACTGGCCTGTACCTTAAGTGTAGGTGTGCCACACTGTCCCAGACACACCACATCATCTAGATGTGACACAAATTTTCCTCCACAAGTGTACAGCACATGTAAACACTGATCAGTCACTGTGTTTAGTATGTACTGCTGATATGACCATGTTGTTTTGTGTTTACTGTGGGAATGTTTCAACCTCCAGATGTTTTCTGTGAGTTTTTTTTGTAGTACATCACTCAGATACATGTGATTATATTAGTTTAAATATGGTACTATAGAATCCTGAATTTATTCACAAACAGTAAAACTGAAAAAATTCAGCTATCACTACAACTTGAATAACAATTTAATTTAATATATTTGGATCCACTTCACCTGAACGTTTTCCTAAAATCTTTATACTTTTACATTATCATATATAGAAATACACAGACATTCTCTCAAAGTTAGTGTGTTATTTTATTAAATATATCAAGTTGATGTAATCTAAGCCTCATCCTTCTGTAATGTGAAGAGGAGTCAAATTCAGCAGCATAGCAGTATCACAAAATCAAAAAATGCATTTATTTCCAACAAGATTGACTGTTCATTCATCTGTTTTTATTAAGCTACTAGCTACATTTAGTACATATTGTTTCAAAACTTTCAAACAGATCTCCAAATAAATCAGCTGAATAAGCTAATTGTTTTGTATAACCAATTATCAAATATTAATATCCAACACATTTTGTATCAAAAACACAAACAGCATCAGTCATCACATCAGATTGTCAAGCTCACATGCACTTCTTTTCACATATCAAAACCTTATTTTATAGATTGCATGTACAGTAGAAAGTTGGTTATTGTAAAAACAGTGGATGCAATTATGATAGGCTACTTAAAACCCCTTGGAGCTACAATTTGATTTAAAAAGATGTTAAGCATTTTGTGTTACTTGTGCATTCCGAGGATATCGTAATCTCAGATGTCCACTGCAAATAAATGTCCACAACCCATCTTAGAAATAGTAGAAAAGGACACTCCTTATAATGCCAGTATTTAGGGCCTAAACACACAGAGGAAGGATGTATAGCAAATAATAATGATTGACATGATAAATCCACATTTACACAGTTATTGTCTCATTGCAAACAACATTTTTATTGATTATGGTAACTACAAAAGTAACATTTGCATAGTAGGGACACAGAAGCTCAAGTGCAATTTAAGACTGCTAAAGCAGTAGTTCATAGTACATAATAATGCTGTCAGGTTATTCCCTCTAAATAGTATTATCTGCAAAAAAAAAACATATATTCACAAATTCTCCACATTAGTTCTTGTGCATCCAAGAACACCAATGTATCACATTGTCAGAGGAGCTGATCTGACACATGAAATGTGGAATACATCCTATGTTTAATCTCTGACTGGCACTGCAATTGTTGATTAAATCAACGCAGACTACATTTCTACTAGCAAGGACTGCATTCACTGTTTCTACTCAAACCAACTAAAACACACACTTCTTCAACATCACTGCACATATTGCACCTGTGCTCATAGAGTGCACATTAGGAGCACAACATACCTTACACACAAACCGAACCCATGACATTTAGCTGCTAATGTGCAAACCTAGCAATAGTTCTTGTGTACAAACACTAAGAGTGCAAGTTTAAGACATCCTACTACACTAATTATCTGGTGCATAGATAACAAGGTATGCATTAAACATTATATAATTTTGATTGGACAAACGATCTCCTGCAGTGATAGTTGCTCTCTTGATTAAAAGTGAAATCGTGCTTCAGTGTCAAGGTACATGAAGTGATAAAATATGACATAGCTAAACACAAAGACTGCATAAGAACCATATTTACCACCAGTGCATTCAGTCCAAATCACTTAGCATATTAGAAAACATTTTGAGGAACAATTATACTGTCATTGAACAGAATAATACATTCACATGATGACATTTAAAGATGTACCATAAACAGTCCAATCTTCAGAAGAATTAACTTAAAGTTGATTTTGATATCACCAAATCTGTAAAACATTTTTGACATTGCACCAGGAAAATCATTTGATATGTTTCAAGTAATTCACACAGATTGTCATCAACTAGATTGACACAGCCAAAATTTACAAGACAAATTTAATTACTAGCTAAAAAATTGAAACAAATAAGATTCCAAAGTTATGAGAAGAATTGACAAATATGCAAAATGTAAATGTAAAACATTTTCTACTCTAGCATTAATTCTCACCTAAATGTAACATGTTGAACTAATGAATTCAAAGAATCAAAGCTACTATTTGTCATCTTCTAACCTTGTGTGTGTGAGCGAGAAATTTAAAAAGATTTAAGCTCTACATGAAAATCTAGCGCAGATGTTTCCAGAACAGCTGTGCAGAGCAGTTCCCATGTACAATACACACAGTCCAACTTGCTGTCACTCACTTTTACACTTTCAACATCACAATGGCCGGATGCCCACTTGATTCAGAGTCCCCTGTTGTGTTTCTGTTGCCATCCGGATAAAGATGTTGTGTTGCAGCAGCCAGCGTTGGCGACTCTTGTATCAGCCTCCAGTGACAGCTGCTTGAGCTGAATCCATGTATTTAAGCAATGTTGTCCAGTATTAAAACAGTGGTTATTGTAGTCCTGTGGGAAATGGACTTCACTGGACTCGTAGTCCAAAGGTGACGTGGTTCTCAACTCCAGACTGATAAGAAACCTTAAAAGAAGACACAGAGGAGGTGTTCAAGAGTCAGTTTCTTAGTTGCAAGATAACACACCACCACATTTACCTGTAGCCTTCCAAACTTTGTATTTAAAAGACCAAAGCATGCGGTGATGCCAAACATTTAGCCATTACAGGCTTATTATTAACATCCCAGATTCTGTCCTTACTAATAACACATGTACAAATAGAGTATGTGAAGCAACACAACATAGAGATTTGCATATTTTATACCATATTTTATTCAAAGTATGGAGACAAACCATTAATTTAGGGCTTAAAGTATATTCATACAATTCCCCAGTGGCTCTGATTCTACTGTGTTCTACTTTACAGCATTTACAGTTTTGGACTGCAGACAACTGAAAGATACTGTAGATCCCAAGGGCCCATACACATGCAATTAATAACACATGTATCCTGTATGGCACTCATATCCCATATTGCTTGGGAACACTGAGACTATTTGGTCAACCTATCCACTTAGAAGCTCCTAAAGATGTTGAATATGTGGAAGGATCACTGGCACATTCTGAGCACTGGATCGTGCACAGATTCAAACATTTGTGGGAGAAGCCCAGCATAATTCATTATAAAGCTCAATGTTAGTGTTTACTGTATCGCCCTCTAATGATCTACTGTAAGCTCCTATTCACAGCCTGTAGATGGCACACTGATAACAGTTGGAACAAACCCACACAATTAACCCAGACAGACTTAGTAAAATATGGCCCCCAACCCTTAAAAAAAATTCAAAACAACCAGACACAAGCTGCTCTACCAATCACAAGCATCACACCTCCTCTTCTCTATCCCCTCCCCCACTATCATTGTGATTGAGCCAGCAAAGTGTTTTTCCCACCCTTGATTTTTCTCTCCGTCCTGTTTTCAGCCAGGCAGGAGAAGTAGGAGGAGAAGATTGGGGGGGTTGAAAGGGGCAAGGGAGGAGGAGGAGAGGGGTAAGAACTGATGGGGTCGCCATGGCAACCCCACATTGGCATGCCCCTGATTGGAGTATGTGGTGGCTAATTATTCAGCGCATATGCTTAAAAAAAACAATAAAGTAGGACGTATTGAAATGCAGAGCCAAGCATCGCATAGTGTGTGATTAACATACGAGTTCAGCACTGCTTTGAAGACAGATGCCTTACTTACTCCTATGATAGCCAACATAAAGTTTTAGTAACTTGAATATTAGCCTTTATTTTTAATCAAATTTTCTGTGCATGTTAAATAAATGGAATAAGAACTGTAATCATGAAAACTACATTGTGAACTTTCTTCTCTCAAATTCTACATTTTAATACATTTTGTTATTACTAAACTGCTGAAACTAATTAATTATGTCAGTATGCATGTGAGGATCACCCCAAACTTTACATTAAGAATGTAAAAAGTAAAACAAACAAACTAGAGCAGCATGGTAATGGCAGGCCTGTGAGCGCTGGCATGATAGATAAATTGTGTGTGTGTTTGCATGTGTGTGTGTCTGAGGCAGTAGGAATGGGGGGTCTGCTGTGTGAAAGAAACCAGTGGGGTAGCAGTTTGTATATATGTGTGTGAGGAAGGGGGGATACGCTCACAATGGCCATCATTGTTTACCAATCTCCTTCGTCCATTAATCAGGACGATCCGGCTCTAATTGGCGTTTTGGTTAAGCTGGTCTCCAGACCCCGTTCCCTCCACTGGCCTAAATAATGGCGTTATGCCACAAGTGCCGCCACACATTGGGGAGGACAATGTGCCGCTTGTCTGAGGGCCCAGGATAGGATCCCTACCCTCTCCTCTTCCCCTCCTTTCTTAGCACCCCCTGCGCCCCCCAAAATAAACCTCACACAGAAACACAAAGAAGGCCTCTCACTATTGAGATCTCACTGTTGCAGGCTCCCTCTCCTTGTCTGTCTGCCCCCCTCATCTTCCCACCGTCCTTCCTCCTCAGATTTTTTTTCTTACTCATTCACTTAGTTTTTCTTCCTTGCACTTATAGGTGGCTCCCTCGCTTTCTGGCAGTCATGGTGAGAGTGGTCAGGTCAGAAAACCACATTGATCCTAACCTATATATTTCCTTCACCTGGTGTGGAAGGTTTTAATAAAATAGTGGCAGCATTGTGAACATTTAAGCAAGGATAATGAATTGAGTAAGATGTATTTGGTTTGTAAAACCCTTTAAAAAAACAAATGTGTGATGTCAAAAAAAAAACAACTAAAGAATTAGATCAGAAAAGTTGCACGATGGTTTTCATCAACATACAGATTTAAAAGTGACTATAAGGTTGCAAAGTTTATACCTTATACCTTTTCATAAATCAGCAAAGTTAATGATACTCTGTTGAATAAATCATATAAATGAACACATGTTAGATCTTTATGTTTTCACAGCAGCTAAAGGTCTGCATGCTTCTGTAAAGGTTAAGAGAGCTCTTGGGTGTGTAAAACCCTTTCAAAACCAAATGTTTGATGTCAAAAACACATACAGTTAAAATGCAGCTGGAAAAACTGACCTGTAGCAGATAAATGATTTTCATGGAATGGCTAGAAATAAGGGGATGTGACAATATATTATTTTAGATTATTTAAATTTCTGATTCTGAATTAGTGAATATCAATGACACTGTCAAATTCTCCATTTAGCAGTATATTTTCTTCTAAAATCAAAATCATAAATGCACTGAGCAAGTGAGAAACCAAAGTAAGATAATGTGGAGATTTATGAAGGCCACTGTGTTGCTAATTATGGCTTTTTGGGGTTTTTTTCCCCCACATCATCAAAGAAAGCTGTTTGCACATCTAGGCTGCATAAAAACCGCATGGATGCTCCACATGCAGAAATATTGCCAGTAGTGCAAATTGTAGCTCTTGTAATTAAAACCGTGGAACAATCTAATGTTGCAGAAATAAGGAGGTCGAAAGAGTTTTCTGAGCATATCGGAAATCTACAAAATGGACGATTGTCAGTGTCTGCAGCGTGACAACGGGCACGTTGAAAGCAGCGCAGGAACCACAGCTGCCCTTAAAAATGCCAGCTTGTCGATGCTCAAAAGCCACTGACTCCACGGTTTCCTCCTATCTCATCCTTTCCCGCTTGTCTCTTGGGGCGATCTCTACAATTAACACACTGGTGGTAATTAACACTGTCTTGAGGCAACCAATGGCGCGGAAAGGATGGGGGCCAATGAAGTGGGGGAAGGTGCAGCGCTAGCTATCCACATTCCCCCTTTTTCAGCTGCCATTTTGTCTTAACACCTAAGATGGTGGCAGGACTGTGACTTGCCATGTGGAAGAGGAGGACAAACTGGCAAGGGAGGGGTCGGAGATGTGGAGGATCATGGGATTGAGGAGGGAGTCTGTTATTTTCCTTCTTGTATTCTGTGCATTGCTGAATGGTTACCAAGACAAGGGCAAGAGAGGCGGAGCGACAGAAATA
>NW_018127914.1:2512433-2538005 GCF_001952655.1 Monopterus albus
CCTACATGTGCCACACAGAGGAGGAATTCTCCTATACATGGACACACAGAGTCACACACGCTCACATGTCTGACAGGAAGAACAAAGTGCTTATATAATGTGGGTGCAAAACACAACACCCTGCAATGTTCTGCTAGTAAAAAGAACATGTAATTTACATGTGCTTAATATACGAAGCACACATGTGCCCATGCATGAACACACACAACACACGTGCAAACAACCAACACAGCCGTTCTCATGGTATGGTCTGCCCCTGAGCATGCAAATGACATTCATTATGCAAATGTATACAAATCAGAACCAACCATCTGAGAATCTGAGCTGAGAAAAAAACGAAAAGAATAAAATTAAACAAATGAAGGGAGAAAGCATAGAAAATAAATAAGAAACATGTTGGCATGTTTGCATGTAGAAAGTACAGTGTCACTTTAAGGTGCAAAAACGTGTGAGCACACGTGGCCAACAAAAAAATAGATTAAACCCTACTTCATTAGGACAGTTCTCCTTTGTGCACCAGAAATGAGGTTTAAAAATACCTATTACTTGTAATAAAAATGGCTGGAAAAGTCTCAATTGAGCTGCAGGCAACACATATATAAACAGACATTGGTAACTGGGAAGCAGAATTAGGAAGTTTTAATATTAATTCAGTAAATAAAAAAATCTTATAGCTGTATATACACTGATGTAGGGGGCTCTGACATATGAATACACTTTGTGCTACATCATACTTCAGACAAGTCAGTGTACTGTTAATGCAGTCTGATATGGAGATTTTAAAGGTTTTTATTGTCCCTTGATAGTGTTTGCGATAGATGATGCCACACTGTTGCCTTGTTTGGGACAAAGTCCATTAAGTTTCTTATCAAAAAAGCAGAAAATCAACTGCAGAAGAGCATCAGCTGGAGTGGAAATGTGCCAAATGATGGCAAAGTGCTGCTAATTGCCTCTCGAGGCGTTCTTTGTTTTGTTTCACCTCTCTCACTACCACTACCTCTCTCAAAACCCAGAAGAGCTGCCTTTATAAAAACTCTGAGCCTCCCTCAGCTGGATTCAAATTAATTTCTGTATAATTGTTAAAAAAAAAAAAAGTAGAATATATGTGAGGGTGATTAGGGAGATACATGGACACAAGCTCCATGTTTTAAACCTGTGTAGTCCATACCTCATCTAACATCTGCAACGACAATGAACAGATTTCTCTCCTAAAACACATTCAGAAAACGGAGTTAAACTAAAATTTAGCTAATTAACTGGCATTGCTGAAATGGCAAAAAACGCTAATTAGAAACTCTTTGGGGGCCGAATTCTTACCCAAAACAAAATGCAATTAGACAAATTCCTGAGTGTAGTTTGTGTGTGTGTGTGTGTGTGTGTGTTTGGGGGATGGATCACTCATGTTATGGGGACATCTGTTTACACAGTCGCATTGTGTCCTAATGGGAGCAAATAGGAAGTCCCCAAAAATTAAATCATTGCATTTTAGAGTGATGACTGGACTTAATGTTAGGGGAAGGTTGGGTTAGGCAAGTAGTGGTTACAGTTATGGTTAAGGTGTAGGATATTAATACAAGTCAATGTAATGTCCCCAGAAGTGATGGAAATAAAGTTATGCTGTAAGTGCCGCTGTGCAGCAGCAATGTCCCTGACCGGGAGAAAATAAGGAACTTAGCTAAAGAAAGCACTGTGTTTGTTTCATTTTTACACAAAAACTATTTGATTCATATGGTTTATTATTTCATAGAACTAGGGATTTAATTTACTTTTTACATGTATTTCAAATGTGCCATCCCTCTCTGCATCTGTGCCCCAGCCTGGCCACCCTGTCACCACAGAAACTACGATTAAAAAAACACTCAAGAGTGAAAGTAATTTTCATAGGTTTGAAGCATTTCCTGCTGCAACAATGATTAACTGCAGACAGTGGAGAATGTTTTCATATTAATGGTTGGCATCATTTTTATTTGACCAGAAAGTCAAATAATTCTCTGTTTTCTAGCAGGTAATGTACATTTTGGATGTCAAAATAGATGGTTTTGTCATTTTCTGCAATATATCTTTAAATATTAATAGTTGTGCAAAAGTGCTATTAGCTATAACAGCCAATTGTAATGTCTATGTAATTTTAAGTGGGTATCTGGGAAGGACAAAGAATATCTAAACATGATTGACAATATGTGCTATACCAGCAGTTTGAAATGAGCTGACAGGAGGAAATATTTATACATTCATGCAAATGTTACACATTCATCTCGCCAACCAGCACAAAAATCCACTCAGTAGCACCCCTGCAGTATTGCTCGTATAGACACCAAGCAGGTTCAATGCATTTTGTGAAAATTGTAATGTTTTCTGTTCCAAATAGCAAAGGTTATTCCACTGTATAAATCTGGTGATAAGCACAACTTCACAAATTATAGACCGGTTTCTCTGTTGTCACAATTTTCAAAAATTCTGGAAAAACTCTATGATAACAGATTAGATACATTTATTGACAAACATAAAATCCTCTCTGATTGCCAATATGGTTTTAGGTCGAACCGATCGACATCTTTGGCCATTACCGACCTGATGGAGGACATTACAAGTGCTATGGATGAGAAGAAATACACGATGGGGATATTTATTGACCTAAAAAAAAGCATTTGACACAATCAATCATGAATTATTAATGGACAAGTTAGAAAAATATGGGATCAGAGGAATGGTTCTGAAATGGATTAGAAGTTATTTGACACAGAGGCATCAATTTGTGAAGTTGGGTGAATACCAATCGAGTGAGCTGGATATTGTATGCGGAGTGCCTCAGGGTTCTGTTTTGGGACCTAAATTATTTATATTATACATTAACGATATATGCAAGGTTTCTGATTTAGTGAAAGTGGTTTTGTTTGCTGATGACACTACCATATGGGCATCGGGTGAAAACCTACAGCAACTCTCTGGACGGGTTTCACAGGAACTTGAGAAGATAAAGAAATGGTGTAATAGTAATATACTATCTCTGAATTTGGATAAAACTAAATTTATGGTATATGGGAATCGTAGACTAGATAATGAACTTCAATTGAAAATTGGGGGAGCTAATATAGAACGAGTATATGAAATTAAATTTCTAGGTGTCATAGTTGATGACAAATTCTCCTGGAAATCTCATATCAGATATATTCAACACAAAATAGCAAAAAATATATCGATATTGGCAAGGGTTAGATATATTTTGGACGGGAAAGCACTACGCATTTTGGATTCTTCATTGATTTTACCATACTTAGAGTATGGCGTTAAAAACTGGGGAAATACATACAAAAGCTCACTTCAACCATTGTATATATTACAAAAAAGAGCGATAAGAATTGTGCATAAGATGGGGTATAGGGATCACACCAATGTAGCTTTCATACAGTCTAAATTGTTAAAATGTTTTTGATTTAGTGGGATATAAGACTGCTGTGTTTATGTATAAAGCCAGGAACAATTTATTACCTGGTGGAATTCAAAAACTATTTAATGAAAGGGAAGGGGGATACAATTTAAGGGGTCAGTTAAATTTAAAAATTCATGCTATACGTACAACCAAAAAAAAGATTTTGTATTTCCATAAGTGGGGTAAAACTATGGAATAATTTAAATGCGGACATAAAAAATAGTAATAGAATTGATGAGTTTAAACATGAATATAAAGGTATGTGTCAATCAAGATATATGCAAGAACAGGTTTAATGATTAATTAGATGGAACATTGTGGGTGTGGTGTATGAATGTTAACACTCTGTTATAATTTTTTAGTATATTACTTGCGTGGTGTAGAAGATAATTATCTATGTAGAGATACTGCTTGCAAACCAATCATGGTAAGATGATGTCATGGGGTAGGACTGGATAAGTCTGACTTCTTCCTACTCCATTCAAGCATGTACTAGGTATAAGCAAATTGATATTGGATTAGCATTTGTTGGATATGTGTAAAATTATGTGTGCGGACATATCAACTGTCTTTACATGCTTGAAAGAAAAGAATAAATCAAATTAAATCAAATCAAATATTGATTTGCTTTGTTGCCTTCTTTGCAATTAGATCCTCTAGGAGAGACACAGCAACCCCTCCCCTTGCTTATGTAATACAGCATCATACCTTCACATCATCAGTGAACAGCATCCATTGTCTGAGTCCACTGCTCTCTGCTGGTTCTTTGTACTTTTTAAAACTGTTTTCTTCTTCTTCCATGCAGGCGTGTAATGGGATTCTTGTTACTTTCGGTTATCTAGCTTTATGAAGAATGTACGTCACTCATACAGCTAGATAACCAAAGATAACAGACAACCCCTCAGGCCTGCCAACACAGATCCCTGACACCAGCACACACACAATCTCCAATACACCTGTGAGGATAAAGAATGATGGAAAAATACTTAAAGGGCTAATTCACCTACAAGCTAATTTACTGTAGTGTTCTGCAGAGTTGGAAATAATGATAATAATAATCATATATCTGGACTGTTAGTGCAGATGATTTATCATATGGTGTTAAAAACGCCTCAGTGAAATGAGATGAAAAACAAGCATGACTAAAGATTCACAGGGGAAGATATTTTCCAAGCTATTAAGTGTTTTTATATGACAGAAATGTGAACGGATTCTTATAGGAATTCAAAAGAAATTATTACAGTCGACTATACAGTGAACTAAAAACAACAACAATAAAGATCTTTATGGGAGGATCTGAAGCTGGAGATAAAATAGCACTGAGGGGAATAATTTACACATACTCCTGTAAAGAAAATATTATACCAGCATGTAAAGGGAAATCCCCTGAAAATGTTTAGCATATGCATTCATTTTGCACTAGGTAATTACTATATGATGTATATACAGGCGTTCAGTCTGTTTTAAAGTCCCATCTGGAATTACTGTAATTATGCAGGTGCAAACAGATACAGCTCTGTATTCACCCTGAACATTATTTGAATATTATTAACAAACCTTCATTGCCTCAAAATATTCACTGGTCACATATTGTTGAAAATCTGAGAAAAATATGTTTAATCCAGTTCAGATGCAGCTGGAAAAAAGCTAAATGGGTAACTCACAGTGACCAGACTCGTATCGTCACCCAACACGGATGCAATTAGAAAACGTTTATAATAGACCAAAACATTTGTAGCAGTTATTGTACTTAAGTTTCTTTTATTAATCAAATGTATCTTATGAATCAATATTTTTATAACCTGGTCATTTTTATTTCATATTTATTTGGTGTTAGGAAATATTTATATTGGATATGTTCACATATTTGTTTGTTTAGATATAAGTTTAGTAATGAGCTAAGTTAAATACATTGTTTTGCGCGTGTTTTCCCTCGCTATTCTCTATTATCTTTTTCCCCATAAACTGCTTTACATAATGGCTTTTGGCGAGAGAGGGAGAGAGATGGAAATGACGTCACAGGCATGGCTGGCTTTCAATTAATGCATTAGCAGCGAGGTGTGATGTCTAATTAACGCACACACGCACATCCTCAAACATTCCATTATGAACAGGACGCTCTGTCTCTTGCAATAACGTGAAATTAGAGTTGTGGCTGCAGGTTGTTTGCAGAATGCCTCTAAAAACACGGACAATGCATACAAAGACACTACTGCCTACACATAGGCTAAGTGTTTTTTACAACAGCTTCCTGAAAGGTCCTCCGTTAATCAGAGAAGGATGAATTATACGGCCTGGATTTTTACTAAAAAAACATCCATTATCGGACATCCATTCGATGTTTAACGTCCGCAAGCCGTGACAGTCACAAGGTTGGCATTTACACCTGTGAAGACTTTCAGTGCTTTCGCATTTTATGACAGAAGCATTTCAATGTTTTTAATTTCAGGATTAACAGTTTTTTTCATATCATCTGTGTGTGTATCTTGATCTGGGTAGCTGCTGCATAAAGTTGGTATTCAATTGAACTCTCTGGCAAATTTATCCTATTTGTGTGTGTGTGTGTGTGTGTGTGTGTGTGTGTGTGTGCGCGCGCGCGCATCTTTGTGTGTTTACGCTTCTAAAAAAAACTTAAAATTGGACTTTGGGAGTGTATGAAATGAGAGTAGGATAACTGCAGCAGCCACAATGGACAAAATAATAGTTAAGAAAAATGACAAAATAGCTGTGGAGTTTTCACTTATTTATTACTTTATATTATACTTTATATTACTAGTGTGTATATTTCTGTCCCTTTGTATTTATTAATGCAGTAGCTGTCTTGATTATGTGTTATTGAGATAAATACTGCTGATTGCAAATTAAAAGCTGAAATGAGGCGTCCTATTACTACTAGGCTAAATATTTTATATTAAAACGGTGTGTGTGTGTGTGTGTGTGTGTGTGTGTGTGTGTGTGTATTTTCTGGCAATTCAGAAAATGATATAGTAGAGAAAATGTATAGCCTACTATAATATATTAAAAGTGCCAAAGGAAAAAAGTCATTTCCATCCAAACTGACTGTAGGCACCACTGACCATTATTCCTTGCAGGGAAGTTTTCGTTCAAGCTGCTCTGCAGCAGTACAGTGAAAAATTATCTTCTTTAATAGATTGTCAGGACCATAAAAGGCTGCTGTAAATGGTATAAAATCAAAAGGATCCCGAAAGGATTTAGAAATGATTTCCAGGAGTAATCAATTAGTTCCACACAGCGTGCTGCTGCTGCGTGGTCGCCTTTTTATGTGTATATGAGAAAGAGAAAAGTGTGTGGATTTTCCTAATATTCTTGAAGTGCAGTTAGTTTTACAAGCGAGTTAAAGTCACACACGGGGTCATCGGGGACGATGACAATCCATAACAAATCAAAAGTGAAATCAATAAATTTACCTGGAAGTTGGGGGAAGCCTTGATCTTCGTGTTTTAGCGAGTGGGTTTCTGGGGGGATAAAAAGAGAAATAATTACGAAAAAAAAATTAGACAGACTGAAACAGAAACACGTGAAGTCAGCAGTTCACCCACGTGAATGAAACCTCTCCCCACCTCTAGAAAATCCCTGGAAAACACCCTACCTGGGAAACCTGCCTACTAGGTCACTGATAGCCCCAAACTAGTCCAGCTTGTGTTCCGTCAGAGCTTTGCACCTGCAGCTTCACTGATTCTGCACCAGTGAGGTTTCAGAGATGCTGCTGCAGCAGTTCCACGTCAAATTACAGCATCTTGGAGACGGGTGTCTCACAGAACAGCCTCACTTGTTTCAGCACTTCTAACTTGCCACATAGTCATTCCCGTCTCTCGCAATGAATCTTATATTTTTACCTGTAGGATTCACTTTTTAAGTTTAGGTGCACAGGCATGGTTTCTGCACATAATACACCCCCTTTCGTGCCTTCATTTTGGGGGAGCAGCTGCCTGGACCTACTGTCCAGAGCCTCAGTGATGGCGCAAAATATATGTCGTCCTGTGCACGTGTAAAGTCTGTGTTTTTACTGAAAACTGTTCCCTGTACATTAGTTGTTATAAAAGTCCAAACGTAGTAAATAAACATTAAAACCTCTCTAGGGCTTTCGGTGACAACTGCAGTACTTTCATTATAATCCTAATAATGTAAAGCAATAATAAAAACATATAAAAAGTAGACATTCCCACTTACACGGATTAGGAAGGCCTTATGTAAGAGCTCCCCATGCTGAGTGTGCTGGCAGCATACTGTATAATCCCAGGCTGGAGGAAGCCGTGTTAGAGCCCCACGCTACTGGGTCCATGTAGAAATCACCGTTACTTTTTTACATGCTTTACCCCTCTGCTTAGCATTTTCGGTGCGTAATCTGTTGACAGCAAACAGGCCCATCATAACAACACAACACCGTGCTGTGAACGGTTGCACCGCACCGGCCACTCTTGACACTCCGACTACCACAGGCCGATAGACCCACTGCAACAATATAATCCTGGGTTCTAAAAAGGCTGTGTGTAGTAATATCTCTTCAGTTTGTGAACTGAAACGGTGGAAATGGTGCTGCATGAACTTATGTAATAGCTTAGGGCATTAACAATGAAGCATATAGCTGATCCGTGGTCAGCATTTCTAAAAAGACTCATATTTGAATTTAACTGAACTTTGCTTTATCGCAGACACTAAACATATATTGCTAAAGTGTTTGAAGTCAAGAAGCCCTGCTCATTCTGGGGGTCCTCTTTTAGTAAGATGTGGGTTAAACGGACTAATGGAGCGGGCGAGAGACAGGGTTTGACAGGGTGGAGGTAGATCATCATACTCTTGGTATGATGTTTTGCTCAGTATCTAACTGAAAACTAATCAAAAGGCCTTGTGTTAAACACATCTCCTGTGACCAGTCAAAGGTCACAAGCCTAAACCCGGTACTGAAGTTGCTGACTGACTTCATACTCCCATGGTCAAATTTCAACAGACCTTACTGGACAACACGTCTGGTGCCAGACAAAAGTGTTTGCAGCCACAAGTGAAACTACACGTCCGTGCTGCTGCCATGGGATGAGGCTGAGCCTTTATCTCAGATGCTGCATGCGCACCGTTCATTTATCTTAAAATGGCCTGAAAACAGAGCAAGGAAGGTTCGCTGGACAAACATTAAACAGCTGCTCCAGTTATAGGTCTTCTGTTATTTTACAATAGGGTTAACACACAGTACAGTATGTTGTAGCCTAAACGCGCCTAAGCTCCATATTTGGAGCTGGTTTTTGTTTCAGACCCGTATACAACAGAATCACTTATAATAAAAAACACCGTTCTTACTGTTTCCTCCTCAGATGCAGCAGGGTGGGTTACACAGGGTCTAGATGAGCTCTTGGTAACCAGCGGTCCCTCCGGACGCGCGGCATGCTGGGAGCCAAATGAGCGCATTCATGAACTGCGTATTGAGCTTTGTGGCGCCGGCGCATCGTGACGTCCCGTCGCCCCCGTCCATTTTTAATCTAACGGGTCCCCTTGTTTTTCCCTCGCATATCGTCACACGGCTGTCCTCCATATCCACAGCCCCGGTCTTCCCCTCCCCAAACGGGGAAGTTAGGGCTGTCCGCTTGGATGGCTACATCTCCACCACCGTTGTCTCCGAATAGTTTTAACACCTCATTTGTCCAAAATCATATACGCCGTCCAAGGCCCACCCACTTGTGAGTCAGTGAGATAACACTGTTCCCACCCTCAGAGATTTTTGATATTATGCAAGACGGACGATGTAATTATCACAAGGACCTATGCAGCGACTCTCACGCCCCCCAACAGACGCATGCAGAAATGCATGGCGGCACCATCGCTCATTCATTCACCAAACATCACCTTAATTCCTGTTAGGGTTTTCAGTCAGTGTGTTTCAGCCTCCTGGCTTACTTCTTCTGGTTCTGTGCTGTCCCTGTCTTTATACCTCCCCATAACACTCACCTATTTAGATGCCAGTTATTTTACGCCTACTTATCATGACATTTGTCATACTCCAAGGAACGCAACCTGTTTATAGGTCCACTGTGTTATAAAGTGCTCCTATTGCATGTTTTATAGCCCAGCATCATAAACATGTGCTTACACTATACGTTTTTGCTATCATATTTGCAGGCTAGTGTATTTTAAAGTTGATTGCAGGTCTATTTAAGGGAATTTATCCACTGTCGTTGTGCATCCTAACACAGAAAACTGTATAATTCCTATGGATATATGTTATTTGGTTGTATGGCTTCTTATCCAGTATTGAACTATCTCAAAGATGTTGGTGCCTGCAGCTGAAACATGTAGACAGACTTAAGAGGCTCCCTGGCTTGGCTAATTAACATAATAATCACACCAGAAATCTTTTGAATGCACTGAAAGGCGAATCTCTCAAATGTTATTGTATAGGGTCTCAATCTGTTTGTATGCATAACCTAGATGTTCTCATCATTTGCATTAAATAAGTTAACTCAGTCATGGTGATCTGTCTAGACTACATTAATGTGTGGAAATGCCTTTAGACCGCATAATTGTGTGTCTTTTGTACAACTACTGCATGAACAAACAGGCGTAGTCTATAAGATATATATATTTTTGGTAACACTTTCACCATTTAAAAAGAGTTTAACTAGCCTATATATTATAAGTCATTATTGTAATATTAATAAATCATTAAGAACAAGTTCTGAGATGCTATGAAAAGTTGACTGCCCCAAATCCCTTTGTTAATAACGTTTTAAACATTTATTAATGGATAACAACACTGAAACAATATAGAAAGCATAAACAGCAGTGCAGTGTTCTGATCCTTAATGTACCACAATATATATAGCAAACACCCCAAATGGTACTTAAGTAAAAGTATAGTAAGTAGTATCAGTAGTAAGTAATATCAACAAAATGTCAATTACATTTCAAAGTTAAACTCCATTATACATTCATATTTAGCACTTAAGAAACATACACTTGTGTAGTTTCTTTAAAATACATCATATTTTGTAAACGGGTAATATTTTTATGTTAAACTGTTTAAAATGAATTTGTGTAGTAGAATAAGCAGAATAAAATGGAAATACTCAAGTACAGTCCCAGTACCTCAAAACTGTACTTAAGTGTACAGTTCTGCACCAGTGCAAAGGATTTTTCACCGCCTGGTAAACGGCAGTTTGTTTTTATTGATGACATAAAACTGATCAATAAACCTTTAGTAAGTTATTTATTAACCATCAATACAGCCAGTTACACTCTATAAACCATTTATAGGCTCATTATATGTTTAAATGGGAAAAGTTCGAACATCTAATTACACCTTTTGTCATTATTATGAATTAGTGGCCTACCAATACCTTGTTGAGCACAGAAATATTTTGTGGCACATCCTCAAATTAACGATATGGAAACGAATACAAACTAATGTGAGTTCAGTCCGACACGTTTCTCGCTCGTTTAAAAAAACACTAGAATATAAAGTTTCCACACTGATGACTCAGTGGACAAACGAGGCGTTTCTCTTTCAGCTGTGGGAACCACGTCACTTTTACTGGTCTTTGGTGGTATAAGTTCATTACCAGAAGAGACTGGTCGCCGCGCGCACAGGCGCGTTCACAGCAACACTTACGCGCACCTTGTTACCAAGAAGCCATTGTGAGCGCTGATGGATCGTTAACAGTCTGAAAAGTAACACAAACACATGTGTGACTTTTATTTTGGCTACTTTAAGTCGGGCTAAAGATTTAGGCTACGTTAATCAAGTCACATGTGGGCTAAATTTAAATGCCCTCAAATAATCAACTGGTTGCCTTTTCTTAGACCCTTAAGGAAAAACTTAATCAGAAACAATGTGAGAAACTTCTGAAAGACTGTAAGAGGATGTCCTTCTTCCAGCACGGATGGAGATGCTGAGCTTCACAACAGAAAGAAGTAGCTCCTTATTTTTCTGGCCAGGGAAGAATATTGGTAACTTCTTACCCAGGACTCCCGTTAGATACGTTTTAAACCCGTTTTTAAAGAGGAACCAGTCGTAAATAATATGGTGCTTGTTATTTTTATATTTTATGTATCGTGTTTTGTCGGTTGTTTTTGACTTGTGCTGTTTTGTGCGCGTTTTCTCAATGAGCTGGTGCCATGTAGGCCTGTTAAGCTTTGTGTTCTTCTGTATGCGTTTATATACGTTAAAGACCTGTAGAAATGGATGTTTAAGATGTGTATTTAAATGTGGCATTGGCTCATGCTTGTCTCTTTACCAGAAACATGCAACTTTGATATTCAGTGTAGAGGAACAGAAATGCAGTACAACCAAGAATTACATAAGCACCAACGCTACAATGTAGGCATCATATGACTGCCAAGACCCAGAAACGATCAGAGCTTGTAGCAGAATTTCAATAAACCACCAATGACCTTTAAAATGTAATTGTTAGGCAATGCATTCAAGTTTCAATCATGTGTTCAGGTGTTTAGCTGAGTACCACAATGTAAAGTCAGTCTTTTTGCTTTCAAAATTAAAAGCATGGAAGTATTAGACCTGCCAGAAAACAGGCCTACCTAAAATATCAAAGTAAAGTGCTCTTTATGCAGACAAAAGTCCCCGTGAGCGTCAGAAGCCGATTGGACATACATAACTAATACATTAGTTAAATGTAGGAGCAGCAATTGCTGGTGAAGACGGAGATAATAAATAATTACCATTCTATGCATACTAATAATTACTGATTCATGTTACAGCGTCTGTTAAAACACTTGCATTTAACTTCACTGTGTTATCTAGAAGTGGTTTTAGGTCTACGGGTTTGGTAACGACAGAATCCAACTTGTGACGCCATTGAGCCCTTGATACTTGTAACGCGTTACTCAGGCAGTGAGAAGCAGTCAGTTTTATGACCTGTGGGTCCCTGTTTGTCTCAGACCTTCCGACAGCAACAAACCACCCTCACCATCACTGCATTGTTTAACTGCTGCCAACCCAGACGCCACAGAGTGCTTCGGTGTGTAGAGATGTGGCGTATGTATAGCGCAAAATCCGCTTTTACGCACGCCGAAAGGCAACACGTCAGTACAGCTGATGTATGCAAACCTCCCTCGTTATTATTGTACATATATGCCATAATACTTTTGCATAACCAAAAAGATTCGGTGTGTATATTTGTGCCTATGCATGCATGTATTCAGACCTGGCACTCGTTCTCCCGTGTCGCGCCAGCATTCAAAGTGGGATCCTCTGAATAAGGGCTTAATGAGACATGGTGGTGTATAATAAATGAAAGCGAACAGCCTACTTCATCAGTTTGAAGGAATGCTGCTGAATTACTGGAGTTACCTCAGAAATGTAGCGTTTTTAGAAATAAGAGGGTTATTTTTGCATGTTAAGGAAATCACACGTGGGTTTGTTTGCATGTTAAAAGATTACAAATGGTAGCTGATCATCAGAGCAGAGTTTAGTGGAGTGATGTATGGCTGGTGGATCAGGGTGAAGATGCTGTATTATCACCTCAGATGACTATATCAATTGAACTGATGCTCTCAAGACCACCAGCAAGCTCTCCCTCACCTTCTGTGGTCAGAGGATGTAAAATGCTGCAAAGTTTTTATGTTATGTTCTTCTTATTGCATCATAGTTCACTGTTCTGTGAAGTCAGCAGACTGACTCTTAAGTTTCCCTGGGATGTAAAATCTGACACAGTTTCCCAGGCAATGAAGTGTTAGCACACAAGTGAAAATTTAAATTCTGGTTCTTGTTAAGTCTTCCATGTCAGCACTCTCAGAGCTGTTTCTCTTTCTATTTAAGAGAGACATCCAGGCCCAACTAGAGGCTGAAACAATGCAGATTTCTGTCTGTGCCCACTCATAGCTGACAGTTCCTGAATAAGAATCAAAATGAGTCCTTGTCTTCACTGCCAGTTACAAAATAGGTTCACAATTTTCAGATTGTATAGGTATGTACATTTAAACAAATAATGCTCACTGTGACCATTCAGACAGGCTGTTAACACATCCCTAATTAATGTGTTAATGTCAGTGATGGGCAATAAATGGCACAGTGCTCATTCAGAAGGATAAAAGAAAGAGAAAAACATTTCTGATATGGACATCTGACTACACCTTTACTGTGAGATAGGCACAGAACAAGCTGAGACCATGCAGTGCAGCTGCATTATATTCCCATCCTGTAGCTGATTAAAAGAAAAGTTTAGCCTATATTTCAAAGTAATTTACTTTCAGTATAAGATATTGTTATTATTGTGAACTCAAACAAAAAAGAAATGAAGCTGAAGGTAATGTTAGTTTAGGTTTCATTATGGACCCATCTCTTTGAGTGTGTAAGGCAGGAGTGTTTTGAAACGGTTTAGCCTATGTGTGCATCACCTGTAGGATATACAGACGTTCATATTTTATAAAATAATACAACTTTCAGGTCGTCACAGTTAAAACATGAAAAATGGAGAAACAGTTATTTCCATTGTCACTGAGGTGTGAACAATGCAACTTCTCAAATTGTATAAGGTGGGGAAAAGAAATAAAGAATATATTTCAAAAGCAAAATTTCTGTCTCACTCATAAAGTCTGGACTTTTTTTTTCGTCTATTTAATCATTTGGTTTGCGAATCCAGCGTCATCGTGGATATTAACGCTACAAAAAGAATCATGACAGGTATAAAAAAAAAAACAAATGAAGTAAGGAGCTGAGGGTCATGATTAGTGTAATCCTTAAGTCCAGTAAAAACATGTTTTACTTCTTTTATGCTACATTTCTCTTTGCCTTTAGGTTTTTCTAAAGTAACTCATGTACGGAGTAGTGGTCTAAATGTTTTGGATTTTAATTTGAGTCGTTTGACTGCATGTTACATCAGAAAGGACCAAACACGCGTGGTCTTTTTAAAGTGAGCTTTCACATCGCAAAAACGTCTTCCTTGCTTTCATTCAGATATTTTTCGCATGAATTATGAATTGTAAGCATAGTTAACATTTCTATCTGCTTTGTTTTTTATTTTTTATTTTTTTTGGCTTATGTGAACCTAAATAGAAATGTGGGATAAATTGCTTAGGACGCTCAAAAGACTCACCGAGATGTTTTACTGCTCGTTTTGTTTTAAAGGATTTATAGCAGAGAGTGGAAAAATAATTAAGACAGTTTAAAATGTTTCTTGTGCACTTCCAGTGTCTAAAATTGATAGCACAGCTTTTAGTTGTGCAGATTTTAATGCTGTTAAGATTATTTCCAAAAACTAGAACTTAGTTAAAACCCAACTAATTCGATCCCAGGTCCAGCAAATAAAACCTGGACTAGTTAAAGTACAGATACGACCCGATTAGAGAATAATGAAGGAGGCTGCTGTAATATCCAGGAATGCAGTTTAGTATTTTCCATCTTTTATGATTCAAATCGAGCGCAGGTCTCCTTGTGCACGCTGGGCAGATCGGACTTAGAGGAGATATTCTATATCTAGCAAATCCCGCTGCGATATAATTTCAGATTGTAGACATATTTGCGAGCCCCCTGCACTGGTCTGAGTATAACAGCCCGCAGGTTCATAAACGGGCCTGAGAAGCGGTTGTCACGCTGTCTAATGTGTATTGATGTCTTAGTCTTACATAAATGAGTGAGGTATTTGGCCTCGTTGCATCACTGAAGCCCCTGGTGTGTTGCATCTAAACTGGTGTGATTAAATCATTCAAAAATCTCAGTCACAGCAAGATGCATGTTTCTCTGTTCCACTGCTGCCATCGTGTGGACATGCTGTGTATTACACCCACCGTAGATTACTACATGTCAACCATCTGCTGCCTCACCTGGCCATAGATTGTATATATAGTGTGAAAAAACAGAAGGCTGCGTTAATTTCAAAGTGTGAGAGCGTTTATTGAAGGCTGCATTCAAAATCGCATCTCTCTTTGAAAACCTTCTCTAGCGTAGACTACTCACTAATTCAATGTTGTGTTTTGTTGTCATTTGATTTGAAAACACACACACTTTTAATTTGGTAGATGCAAAGCAGAAATATCCACGTTTTTACAGAAGATGGAACCAGGCAGATGTTGTTTTTACATTTTATTATATTGTATGTGTGTCATATTGTAAACATTATTTCTGTCTGGTGATGATTTTGTGTAAAATGTTTCAAAACTTTCTACGTACACATTGCCACATAAAAAACTCTAATTTAAAGATAGGCTATTTAGTCTAAAAATGCTACAGTCAGGCTTAATAAAAGACACCTAAAATTTGTATGTATGTGAATACACAAAATGAAATAAAATTATGAACTCCTCACTAATCAGTCAACAATTCTACCACTATTAGCATTTTAAAATGCGTCCTAATAATAGGTAGGTAGGTACCACTTTATTGATCCCACAATGGGGAAATTCCTGTGTAGTAGTAATACCCATTCAGAATATATAACAGGATCATGATTCAAACAGGAAACAATGAACATATAGTAACAAGTATCTGTAATCAGGCATTTAACTGTGAAACAGTTTTAAAAATAAAATATATATTATCTTAATCCAGAGCTGATTGTTCTTTTGTCAATTTTAAAGTTGTTGTAATGTCTGTTCTTGTTCTGTAGGTGGTGTTAGCTGATAGTTGGTGTTTGCATCTCGTAGGAAGTTCCAACACCAAGGCCATCAAGTTGTGAGTAGGACCCCAAGTGCATTTTCCTTTCTTCTTCCAGTCTTCTACAGCACACAAGTTCTCAGGCCGACCTGACCTCACATACTCGCACAAGTTTTGCAACTTTTTTATGTTCATATATCACTCCTGCCTCAAGTTAGAGGTCATGATCAGTCCGAGAACAGCTGGCAGGAATTCAATGTTTTATGGGTGGACGCATATATACAAACAAGTACTGCGACTTTTACAGTGGCTCTTTCAAATAATCACCTGCAGTTAGGTATTTCAGGAGCGCGCGCACACACCATCTTCTTCAGGAACATAAAAATTCTTCATTTTCAGTGCATATCTTAATCACACTCCAGGGCAAAATTCAGACAATGTTCTTTAATAGTGATTTATCTCATATTGTAACAGTCTTACTCTTGGGATTCATACCCAGCACATAGTGAAATTATGTTTCATATACATCTCACCAAAAGAGAGAGATAAATAATCTTTGTGAAGATGGGGCAGAATCATTTTGTTACTTGTCTTGTCAGCAATCTTTGTGTATTTTTGGTTCATGTTATTTGGTCCAGATTCAAAGATTCCTCTGTGTACTGAGCTAAACATTGCAGCTTCATCTGTGAAATCACTTGCAACTGAATTATGAGATTTGTCTCCTGGTACATCTGCACATTTATCAGTGAAAATACATTTATGAAAATCAGGCTCCCTGCAGTAATACAATGAAAGCAGACTGAGGGAGCACAATAATCAGTCACCCAATGGTGTCATTTGTGTGGGGATTCATTGCTCACACAGAAGAGCATACAGCAGAGCAAGAGAAGCCATAGAGTGACAAAAAAGGAAAAAGTTGAAATATTTACTGCCTTGTATCAAACTGTCACCCTTTCAGAACATTTTTAAACTGGTTTCTTGGCTTTTTATGATGCGACATCTCAACAGCTGCTACATGGATTGGTGCAAAGTTTTGTGCAGGCATTTCAGAGGATGAATTCGAAAGTCTTTGGCAGTCCCCAGATTTGGATAGATTGCTATGAAATTTTTACAAACATTCATGTCACTCTTAGGATGAATTCTAATAACGTTGGTAACCCTCTGCCCTTTTGTTTACCACCTTAATTTGGTCAAAATTTTAATTTGTTGAGGACTTTTGTTTGTGGCTGAAAAACAGGACATTCCCATCAGCCTCAGTTGTACTTTGTGTTTCCTGATAATTATCAAATGTTAGCCTACTATAATGGTACACTAAAGTTGTTAACATGGTTAATGTTATACCTGCTAAACATTAGCATATTAACATTGCCACTGTTAGCAAGCTGACATTAGCATGTAGCCCAAAGCACTGCTATAACTAAGTACAGCCTCACAAAGTTGCTAGTCTCTGTCATCTTTTTACGTAACTGTTAGATAATATATCTTAGAAAGAAAACCAAGACGTTCATCTATTTATCATTACAGAAACTGAATCCCTAAAATGGTCAGTGCTAGAAAAAAAAACCCGCATGAGTAAGAAGAGTGACAAGTAGCTCTAGTCTCCACGTTAAAATGAGATCATATAGAGTACCATGATGGCAGAGTGGAGAGTGTGTGGGAGGTAGCGTGGAGTGTGTCTGTGTGGGCAGAGTGGGGTAGACCTGCATGGAGAGCACTCCAGCTTTGTTTTGTCATTACCACAGTGAGATTACCTAAGCACATTTCCAGGAATGCAGATGGGATATGATGACCTCTCAGATCTGGTCGGTCAGAATAGATGGAGACACATTTGTCAAACAAAGGACTTGCTTGTTGTGCTGCCCTTTGTTTAGGTTGCACTTGTGTCAGTCTTTACTCTAAGTTGGACTATGTTCATGATCTAAAAAGATTCCCAAGTTAGATTTGGTTATATTTGATATACTGTGAGACAATTACAATTTCTCAACAATTATAGATGTTGCTGTAACACTGTAGTGTTGTCTATAATATCTCCAGTTGTATTAGACCATTATAGGCCATGTTGAAATTCGGTGAGCAGGACTGATCAGTGACAAAATGGCATTATTTTTGTGTCATTATTGTATCCAACTGTTTTTCTATTGATTATCCTGAAAATGTACTATAACAGGATATGTATTAATATAGCAGTTTCAAAGTAAATATGCCTAGAGATAGAGGGTTCTCTACATCTTGCCTTTTACAATTAAAATTCACTCCACTCCAAGTAACTCCGTAGTACGTACTACCAAAAGTATGTGGGTTTAAATGTGTATAAAACTTTTTTTTTTAATCAACAACAAAACATGCACACAAATCCCAAAAATCACAATAATATCCTGTGTTATGCTACATACTTTTGACTTTCAACTTAGCACTGGGCTTTATCCAAATGACCTCTATGAACTTCCCAAAACTTACAGGTGACCAGAGGATTCATACAGTCGTTAATGGCTTTTTGAGGAAGGTATTCAGGTTCCTCTAGTATGGTTTCTTTCTTCTAAAAGCATACTTGGATTTTCTTATGTTCTTTTGCTTCTCTGTTCTACTTAACTGTTGTCCTTGTTTATAGTGATGTTCACATCTGAGCTTGTTGTTGTGAAATCCCTCTATGACTCATCTGTATGCCTAATTTACAAGTGTGAGTCCAACAAATAAAGTCAACCTTTGATACATTTCTAATCCAAGCTGTCCCTTATGAGGCATTTTTCCTAGATGTTGTGTTTTATCTGTCGGCCTCTCTGTTCCCAGTAGTCCTCGTTGGGTCTGATATAGCACATGTTATTAAACTAGGACACAAATCTGCCTAGAAACTCAAAGGAAAGAAGAATAATGTGGGTAGCACTTTATTAAAAATGCAACATTTTTAAAGTTGTTTTTTTAAAACTTCCTGGAGAGTCAGTACACATTTGTGTGATCTGAGTTATAGGGTGAACTCACTGCCTTCCCAGTGATTGCATGTGTGATAGCCACCTGCCATGACTGAGTTAACATGTTTATAGGCCTCGGGGCAAACCATTGCAAATGGGCTCCTATTGCTACCTTCCACTCTCTATATTGTATACTGTATTTACCCTGTCACCTCCAAGTTCTCAATAAATCACTTTATAAAAAAGCTCAGGCAAACAACTGTGAAACTTTACAAGAATAGTAGGTCCAGCTTTCCCTTCACCAGACATGCCACGTCACAAAAAAACTCCTTTAAAATGCCTATTAGTGTTTCTCGTCAAAAAGAATGGGATGGATAATGATGGCAGAAAGGCACCAAGCAACAGTTGCTCAGTGCCAGTAGAATACAATGCAACAAAAATGCAGAGAAAAAGACAAGATGTACTGTGCAGACAGGCTTATAGTGCAGCTTATGCAAGAGTCCATGGCAGTGCAGTACTCTAATAACTAGGCAGAATATCAACCAGGCAAAGTAAACAATTGCTTTGTATGGGACCCAGACCTTCAGAGACTCCAAGGGCCATTGTTTAGCAATTACATTTATGGTAATTTGTATAATTTAAACTGTGTTAGGGAATATGCATCTCTAAAGCACATCATAAACTAAACTAGCAAGGGTACTATAGCCTATTTATCCAGCATTTTCACCTGATCTTGACACCCTGCCCTGAAGGGCCCTTTGTCAAAAACCATGTTGTATTAGACTACCTTTAGTATATGAGATGAAATTCATTTTTTACATGTTGCATAAAATTTTGTAAGTTAAATTTGCAAAAACTGCAGAGCTGGAATATGACACAGGTCATTTTGCCCCTGGGCCCTCTGATGCTTTATAGCTGCCTGATCATTTACCTGCATATACTGAGTATATCTAGAGTATAGGGTAGGATATCACAGTGCATCTTGAAGCCAATGTCACAGTTTTTAGATGTCTCATGACCGACTTATGTTCATGTGTCCCTATATATCCCTGTGGGCTTACATTGCCTACTTTACATATGCAAATCCGTGGACATTTCAGCAGGGTATGATAATAATAATACGCATCTCATAACATTTTTCTCTCTGACAACCTTCACAGGCCTTAACGGTTGGTTGTTCGCTGCTGACAGGGCTGTGGTGATTACAGACGTGAAAAACAAATGGCCTAGCGGGCTCCCTTATGGAAAGCAGGCAGGACACAGTGAGTCTACAGTGACATTTTCCCCACATGCAAAATCATGCAAAAGGTAAATACTGAGGCGGAGGGATACAAACACTATTGCAGAACATGGCCGTCATCTCCGTCATGTCCTCTCTCGCAGACATGCCCACTTCGGCTACACCGCATTCTGATTGGACGAGACGTTCGCACGTCAGCTTCTTATTGGATTTTCGACGGGTCAATCACAGGCTAATGTCAATGACGTTGATCGTACGCTGGTACACTGTATCGCCTGGGTTGACAGTATAGTTACTTCAACATTATGGATTAAAATGCCGCGGATTAATGTAAATAGAGACGTCGCTTCATTGTAATTAATTAATGCCTCTTAATTAGACGGGTCACCTCTGGAGTGGGTGGTGGCAGGCATATTTTCGGTTTTCATCAGCAATATTTCAGGGTAAGTGGAGTGATACATTTCCTTCCTGCGTTTTTTTTTCTCACAAGAGCAGACTTACTTGCTTTATTATTTGTTTTAAAAATAGCAAAGAAGATCAACACTGCGCTTGTTTATATTTCACAGAAGAACCGTCTGAATTTGAATACAAAATGTCCCTAATGTGATAGTGCGTGCCCTAGCTCGCACAGCCGAGTTAAATGGAGAGTGTAAGGAAGGTAATGGCTGTCCGTCGGACTCGTAACAAGAATTGTGAAATGGCCTGGTTGGAGTAGCTCGTCCTCTGCTCTGTAAATCAGCCCGGGTTATGGTGTCTGAAAGGAGTGCATTTGTATTTGTAAAATCAGGGAACAAGATGTGATACCAGTCGTAGCTTCCAACCTGTCATATTAGACCCTGTAGGGTACCTGTCTGTCGTCAGTGGGCCTAGTCAGTCTTCATCTGTCATAATGTTGAGAGGATGCAGCTACGAGTCCAGCTCCCAGTCTGTTAAAAAAATCTCGTTTTAATTTCATGTGGACTCAACATAGCCAGACTCAGCGTGGTCAGTAGCGTAATGGCATTAAGAAGAAAACAGACAGAGCTATTATATAGCTGTGTATGCAAGAGCCTCATTTTTTTTCTTAAATATTTCTTTCACTGGTTTAAGCTTGTGTTTGTGTGGTGACTTGATGTGATTTTAATGTTGGAGTAGCTTAGGTTATCTACGGAAGATTTAGAAAAGTAATAATGCTAATGTTAGATGTTAAGCTGTGACAGGCAAAGGACATTTGCATGGGCATATTTATTGTAAGTCTAGTTGTATTTTTGAACATATAACTTAACATAAGAGCAACCCTAGCCAGGCTCAGACAAACTGGGGCACTGATTATGGTTTAACTTGGGGCTGTATGTATTAAATATGCTGTCCCTATAGCGAAGGTATTGGGCTAGAAGTAGGGCAGTTTGACAAAATGATGCAATGTGTGCCATCCCTGCAGATTACCAACATCTGCAGGTAGTACAGTCCACAGATGACACATTTCACCAATCAGAATTCTACCACCAGCATGGTTTTTGGAATGTGTAATATGTTTTGGGTTTAGTACAAAATCATTGTTTTTAAAAGTTATGCTGTCCCAAAATTTAATCTTACTGTTTGAAATGCAGAAGTAGTATTTCTCTACTGGTCCCACAGCAGGATCAACATATCAGCTGCCCATAACCTTCCTATCATCAACAAAACAGGTTTATCAAAATGCCAAAAATAATAGTGTTACTGAAATGTTCAGTTCCTATGGGTAGCACTTGAACAGTTGTGGCTGTGAATGGTTGCCAAGATAAACAATATTATGCTGAGGGTTCCTTAAAGTTCACAGCAACAATTCCTTCAAACAGTTTTCAGATTTTTAATTGTTACCATCATCAGCAATATGAGAATTTACACTTTTGTCTCTCAGGTCACGTAAAACCAGCTTACACAACAAATCAAGCAATTGATATTTGTTGATTTAGCATGAATGTGTTATTAAAGCAACATGCATATTGCGTTAAAAAAAAACTATTCATCCATCAGTTTTTTTCTGCTTTCCAAGGCCGGTCCATGGTGGCAGCAGGTTTAGCAGGGTAGTCCAGATGTCCGCCTCCCCAGCAGTGATTTCCAGCTCCTCCTGTGGCACCCGTAGGTGTTCCCAGGCCACGCTGTGGGCTCACCACCTGCATAGGAATTGGGGTTGTGTACAGTGTAAGCAAGGCTGGGGACCTGTGCTTGCTGATCCCTGACATGGTAGATTTTCCAAATAATTGAAGATTTTCCAACTAACTGAAAGAAAATCAAAGAGACCAGAATAGATAACATTTTTAAAATTATTAAAACTGACATACAACTATATACTGAAAGGAAACAAAATTGTATTCCAATATGATGGCATGTAACCTCTCATGGATTTATTAGGATGGCTAGATTCACTTTCCTTATATCTGTTCTGATTTTCTTAAATGGAGGTACAGTATGTCCTCGGTGCTTTTGTTGGTACAGAGCCACAAGTTTAGAAAGGGGTTTACCACAGACCTGTTTTCTAGTGGTAATTTTATAGCAAGACACGAGAGAAGGGTTAAATAAAACATGAAGAATATATTGCTACAGATATTGTTTAGCTGTCATGTTTGAGCTAGTCCTCTTGAAATGTGTCCCCCTCAAATTTTGTATATAGCAACCTATTTCATTAAATACTTGTTGATTGACAGAACATTAATCACAAACTGTTTCTGATAATCTGTCATATTAGTCTTTTTTTTTCAAAATAGCAAACATCTGAGTTCAGCTACTCAAATATAATGATTTTCTTTTATAATTTATTGGACTTCTTTGGACCTTGGATTCTGCAAAGTCATAATGAAAAATTTTCACTATTTTATAGACAAAACTGTTGAGATATTAATCAGTATATTAATAGATAATGAAAATAACAGTAGTTACAGCCCTAACGGTGTGTAGCTCTTGTAGGCAACATGAATATATTAAGTTTTCATCACTTTTTTTATTTTAATATTGTTGTCAGATGTAAGGCTGATACAGAGTCACAAGACTATGTGAGTGCAAATCCTGTCCATTTTAGAGAGCACAGACTGAGCCATTAAGACCATCCTAAACCCTTGTCTCAGAGCTGTGGATGGGCTAACCCCACTGCAAGTCATGTTTGAGGTGCCGACCATTTATCTCAAGGCTTTGGCACATTTCATTGGCCAGGGCATAATCCGCTAAAGGTCACTGCCACTAATTACACTACTCCAAAACAGATGGATGCCTACCCTGAGCTTCATTGCACTCTACTTCATCAGAAGAATATTCAAGGGTTACATAACCATCACTTGGAGGAGCTGAATAACACATGCATAGCTCAGTTTTTACTGGAGTGACCGAATGCCTGTCCCCTTAAGACAATGAGGCAGACCTGGTCCAGTTGAATCATTCATTTATGAGCATTATGCTCTTTTATCTAGTCTCTTCAGATACATCTTCAGGTTGACTTTTAAAATTGATGTGTTTTGGCCTCCTGTATGTCGCAGTGCAAGTTTGGTTTGGCTGTATTCAGGACTTTTCGGCAAGCGGCGACCTCATTATGTTGGCGTCCACCCAGTCCTCAGGCCTGCTCCTAATTGAGCCATCAGCGCCTTAAGGGGGAAGAGGAGGGAGGAAAGTGTCAATTACAGTAATGAAGGGCAGCCATGCAGAGGGCAGTCAGGGAGAGGGAGGCTAGACAGAAGCCTTGCAGTATAGCCCCATTCTGGTCAATTCACAGCTAGTAGAGTTAGTAAAGTCCATAGGGAAGAGCATTTTAATCATTTTCCCCTCAAGCAGAGGGAAATGTCTTGTGGTAATTGTTTATAGATGGTGCCTTACAGTTGCAGCTCATGAATGATCTATGGCCATGCACAGCAGTGCTGTGAACACAGATTTAATTTATGAAAAGTTTTCACCTTGGCACAGGACAAACTACATCATGGAGTATGATGTTAGCTTTGTATGGTATCCAAATGATGCTGTTATATCCAAATGTTAATGCTGATGTATGTAAGTGTAGTACCAGCTTCTCAAATGAGAGGATTTCAGATCTCTTGTTACTGTAAATTAAATACACTTGGATTTTGACAAAAGATATTATACTGGGCTCTGGGTAATTGTAATGATTTTTTTGTCAGTATCTTGACTTAAAATGAATTGTTTGGTTTGTGAAATATGAAAAAACACCGGTCATATCATTTTGCAATGACATCTTCAGACATCTTGTTTAGACTGACGCATTGTCCAAAACCCCAAAGTTCTTCAGTATACACATATTTGTGACAAAGAAAAACAGCAACTCCTGGCAAGTCCTTTGAGAAACTGGAACCTGAGAATGTGTAGCATCTTTTGACTATTTTTGCTTGAAAAATTACTGGGTTATTCAATTATCAAAATATTTGACCCCCCCCCCGTCAGTCATTGACTTGCCCGATTGTTTTAGCCTTATTGTCACAATAACCTGTGATGCCTCAGACTGAGCCAGAGTCAATTTAACAGCTTAACACCAAATGTTGCACATGAGAGTGTGATTAAAAATAGAGATGCACCAGTCCACGGTTTTTTACCTCGTGATACTATTTCTCATATCTCAACTCAAACCAATACTGTGTAGTGATCTGATGCCAGTGCTCTTACTAAATAGAAGTCAGGTAACAGAGGTCAGGGATTATTGTGGCGCTAAATACTGCAATGGCAGCCTGCTGTGACTGAACAAACGGTGAAAAAACTGAATTTTATTTTAACAACTTTGACAAAAAAAAACAACATAGTTATAGATAGGTTACCTCATGGCTGACACCTGATCTACTTAGTAATTGGATTGTTGATGCTGATAACAGCAAATTGAATCAGTGTATCAAGTGTGAAAACTAGTCAGCAAGCAAGCAGAAACATCCAAATTCCTATTAAAAATAAGGGATAAATGGGTGAGAAAACCCAGCTGCTGCCATTCAAAAGCAAACTTAACCTAACATATAAAAAAAAAAAAAGAGACCAAAGCCAAACATTTACCATTACAGGACAATTACATTGTGTATGAATTCATTTATTCAGCCATATATCCATCCCAGACACCATTATGTGGTAAATTAATAGAGAGCATTTCTAAAACAGCCAATTCCATTTTTTTCAAAGACGTACTTGACCCAATCTGATAGCACTGTAAGAGTACGTTGGACGAGAAAGATTAGAAACCACTGTGCTAGTGCACAGTCTGGTGTTAAGCTGCAATAGTTTTGGAGTTACATGTCACTGCTGATGTGACGCATGGCTCTGATGAATGACACTGAGACTTTCAGGGTTGAACCTAATGTGCTGGATTTTATTACAACTTGTGATTAATAATCAAGCTAGCCACTCTCAAGTGCTCAAATGTGGTTTGTGGAGGCCCCATGTGCACTCCAGCGGCGTCTTCATTTTTTCCGTCTGGCCTAACAACAATCCCACAGGAAAGCGT
>NW_018127914.1:2538018-2600779 GCF_001952655.1 Monopterus albus
TAGGGAAAACTTAACACAGTTACCACAGGGCTGAGCCTTTGTTTAGATAGGGACATGGGGTTTTTAGTCAAGGTAATGTAGTTAGTGAGACATAGATTTTGTTGGTATTAAAGAGAGCTGAAAATGTAGAGGATATGAAACTAGTTTTCTTGTCCGTGGTCAGTTTTCACCGCTGCAGTGGGGCTGGAATACGCACATTTTGCTTTAGGATCCGTTTCTGCCTAATTTTCACTTCTAGAGGTGTGGTCGCTCTTTCAAATCAGTTCATATTCCTCTCCCTCAATTTAAGGACACACACATACAAAATGGCTAAATCAAATCAAATCAATAATAATAATATCAAGCATTAAACCAAATAAAATGGTTTTATCCCATCATAAAAAATGAAGTACTTTTCCAGTGTAGTGAAAATATACTCTCCTAAAGATGTGTTAATGATTTTGGGAACAAGTGTCAGTTCCCTTGGATGTGTAACAGTCATTCAAAACAAAAAAGCTGTTCTATTAACAATTACAAAAAGCTACAGTCTTCACAGTGGAGCAGCTGGAGCCAGATAATGGTTGAAATTCTTGATTTAAAAAAAATAACTTAAATGATCGTCACATTAATTACCAATCAATCGTCTGTGGCCTCACCAATCAGTTGATCGACTGATCTCTTCAGTTCTGCAGACGGTTCACTTGTAATTAGGCAGTGCTTGATTTAATGCACCAGAGCAGCCACCCTGAATGCACAGCATCAGCATTACACCTGACTGAGTATAATTAATTGTTGAAGCTAAAATTGTGATTATTATATGACTAATTGTATCACAGTTGTAGACTAATTAAACCTTTCAATGGAAGAAGGAAATGTGGGGTTGTTTATATTACAAGTATGTTGCCCAGAATACAGTCTAACTTATGCAATTTTTGAATGTTGATTTGACATAACTGCACAAAAGGAGAGTGACAAGCTGCTGTATATTCTTGAATATTATCATCAACTTTATTTATATAGCACATTTAACACAGCAACAGCTGACTAAAGTGCTTAACACAAAACACAACAATAAAACAAAATTACAATTAAACAACCACTCATCATTAAACAAAAAACCTCAACAAAACAAAGCCTCATACTGGATCAAATGCCAAAAGATACAGATGAGTTTTCAAATACACTGTAAAAGTGGACAACGAGGGGGGCCTGCCTGATGTATAGGGGCAATGCATTCCACAACCTTGTAGCCCCCACAGCAAAAGCCCTGTCCCCCCCTAAGTCTCTGCCTAGCCCTCGGTATCTCCAGAAGCAGCTGATCAGCTGATCTGAGGCACCGAGAAGGACTATAGGGATGCAACAAATCTGTAAGATAAGAGGGGCCCAAACCATTTAAAGACTTATCAACAAATAAAAGAATCTTAAAATGAATTCTAAAATACACCGGCAGCCAGTGAAGAGAAGCCAAAATGCGAGTGATGCGCTCCCCTTTGCACCCCCCAACCAGTAAATGAGCAGCCGCGTTTTGAACTCTCTGAAGACGGGCAAGAGATGTCTGACTAAGCCCAAAATAGAGCACATTAGAATAATCCAGGCGAGATGTAATAAATGCATTTATTGCTGTCTTAAAGTGCTGCCACGAAAGAAAAGGCTTTACCTTCGCCAGCTGTCGAAGGTGAAAAAACTAGCCCTTACAACCGCATTAACTTGATCTTCCACTCTAAAATTAGAATCTATTTTGACACCTAGGCTTGTAACAGTTGACTGCACATACTGCTGCAAGCAACCCAGATCAACTGGGGGAGAGTCACCAAAATTAATTGGGCCAAACACTATAACCTCAGTTTTCGTATCATTTAGTTTTAATAAATTCAGAGCCATCCAGTTCTTAATGTCTTCGAAACATGACTAATGATACAACCGATGAGGTATCCCTTCCCCTCATTGGTATGTACATCTGCACATCATCTGCATAAAAGTGAAAAGAAAAACCATGTTTTCTAAAAACACAACCAAGAGGAAGTAAATATAAAGAGAAAAGCAGGGGCCCCAAAACTGAGCCCTGTGGAACCCCAGATACCAACAGGGTTGAATGAGGACTCCACACCAGCAAACCCGACAGACATGGTCCTATCCGACAAATAAGACCTGAACCACTCTAAGGCAGTACCACGGATGCCCACTAGCTCCTTAAGTCGAGATATTAGGATATCATGGTCAATCGTGTCAAAAGCAGCGGTCAGATCTAGAAGAATCACATAGCCACCAGCATCTGTTGCCAGGTAAATATCGTTAAAAACCTTTAACAACGCTGACTCTGTACTATGCTGAGTTTTAAAACCAGATTGAAAAACCTCCAATACATTATGCTCATCTAAAAAAGACTTCAATTGTATATAAACCACTTTCTCTAGTACTTTTGAAATAAAAGACATAACAGTATATATCAGAACAGTTCTACTGTAGATCTACTATCTACTATAACCTACTGTGCAACACTGCCTCTTATAATTCTCATGCAGGAATGTCACTAGACACTCAAGTAGCTCAGGCGGTGTTTAACCGGACTAAGCCTGTGACAAGTTTCTTCAGCTCATGCAGAGGTGGCACAGTCCTCAAGGATTTCTTATTCATTATTTTTTTCATTATTTTAATTTCTTATTGATGACTCTCAGACTGTTACACAAATGGTGAGGAGGTTGTCAACATATGGCCAATATCAAGAATACCAGACAGTGATCCAACGTGCTTACAAAGATAGAAAGCCAACCTACAGCACAGCCTACAAAGAAGCATTAACTTCTTCTAGTCATTGATGTGCCACTTCTGATGGCATACAACTTTTTGACCATTCTGAGTGAAATAAAGAAACACCCGTTATCATATATGTGACTTAGCAATTCTCAGATGTTTTCGTGTGTGTGTAAAAGCACTAAATGTCACACAAAAATATCTTTTGACATCAAGGTATTCTATCAGAAATGTTTTGATAGTTTTTGATTTGCATGGACCAAAGTCCATGCAGATTTTGGTAATCAAGTGATTAGTTTTGTGATTTACTAATTAATATTTTCAGCTATGAGAAGAAAATATGAGCAGTGCCTATCCCAGTGTATTAAAGCCAAAATTTTTAAATATGCTATAGATTTAATTTCGGTGCTGAAGTACTATTGCTGTAGAAAAGATTCATACACTGTGTACAAAAAGTGAAGGGGTCTTAGACCCTCCACACTCAAATTAAATGGTGTAAATATAAGAAACTGGAAATATTAACATAGTACGAGTTAGATAAGAGTTAGTCCTGGACCAAGATAGAATCCTTACTTTCCCTAACTGCTCCATGAGAGCCTGAGTCATAAATCCAAATTCAATTGTGTCCATTTAACTCTGGCATTTTGTTGTTTCTTGTTTTTGAGTTGATATAAAAGTTTTTGCAGTAAACTTTGTGTGATGTTTGGTAGGGTGTTGGTAGATACTCTGATTGTGCCCCTCTGCACAATCAGTGATGTCTTCACAGTTCTCATGGTATATAGACTAAATGGCATAGATTAGTCATTTTATTTTCAATATCTCATGATGAGAACTTGTTTGTGTGATGAGTTGTGTAAATGAAAAATATTTGTCTAACATTTTTCTCCGTTTTTATCTTATGCAGGAGAGGAGTCATATCCTCCTCACCGCAGCTGCTGCAAAGGAACTTCATCACTTTTGTCCCTGTGGAACAAATGATGAACTGAGGACCTCCTCCACTTCTCAACTTCACGTATCTTTACATTACTAAGTCTTCAATCTCAGTGCTCATCAGAAAAAGGCACTGACCACGTTGCCACACCACATCTGGGCATAGAAATGTGTGTGTGTGTGTATCCTTGGATGCCTGACTGTGTCTGAGTGTTTTTGGACTGAAGAAAGAGGTCGTAGGCTGCACTTGATCTCATAGTCTCTGAGAGGCTCCTCTCCACTTGACTGACTACAACGTTTGTCTCCACCACTGCAAAGCATCATGGGTAGGAAAAAGATTCAGATCCAACGGATCACAGACGAAAGGAACAAGCAGGTGAGTCTTTAATTTCAGGTCATAGCTTTAATCTGGCCCTGCACAGTTTTTTTTTTCATTCAGAAATTGCTGAATTAGATTCATGCTTGTGTCACTGTCCCATTCAAATGTCCATCTTTTCTGCAATGAAAGTACCCAGATACTGTAAAGCAGGCTGTCATCCAGAATTTGCCTTTTTCAGTTAATTAGTTGTTTCCTTCCCCTCACATGACTTCACTGTGTGAGGCTGACACCCTAGTTCACAGTAGGGAGGGTGTTGGATGGGTGAATCACTGCTGAAAAGTTCTTTCTCATCACACCACAGGATAGTTTGCCGCATGTTCTCAGTCCTCCACATTTTTTGTCACTATATAGGCACGCTGTCATGTGACAGTTTTTTCCATAAGTGGCTGTTCTGCTATACAGGCCTGATTAATAAAATTCTGCAGTGAATGTTGCTTATTTTGGATAGATCCACAATCACAGCTCTGACTAAGATCCTTCTTGTTTGCTCAGTTGTGTTGGATGAGTAGTTGTGCAACAATGTTAATTTGGTGTTTTGGGGACTTTTTTTCCTGTTATCACTGCTTCTGAGAGCCAACAAGAAATATTTTTGAGTTTGAGTTGCAGTTCCATCTCCTCATAGCTCTGATCCTGAACTTTTCAGACAAAAGCTGGAATCTTTCTTTCAGTAAATACTGTACATGTTGCATTTCAAATAGCTAAACTGATAAAACTGAGCGTGAAAATTATTGCACCATAAGACATAAAAAAAAAAAATCAGTTTTCAGAACAGTTTAGTTGATGGTGTCACTGAAACCTGCTTAATTTAAAAAAGTAGGTATAATAAATGACAGTACTGCCTGGGAAAACTATTGAATGACTGACAATGATCAGTCATTTCTTATTGACTGAAAGTCAAAGTCTAAGGTTGAAGGCTGTGCTGCTAATATTTACAAGTCAGCAAAAGGCCAACAAAAACTAGTGTGCTTCATTACAGCTAAAAATGGACTCTGTTTCAGTAGTTGTTCTGACACCCAAAGTACTGTCTGTATACTGTATGCTGGATATGATACTACATGAGTCTACCAATAATGTGAGTGCACACATGTACTTGATTACTGGGCCCTGAAAGATCATTTACAAGTTATAAGCTTCTCCTGGATTGTGAATTTCATTTTCAAGTGCAAGTCTAGACTGCTCTATGTGTGGCAAATGGAAGATCTATACAGAGAAAATGTATGTTTTTGTCGTAATATTGATGCCAGTAGTGATGTTAACCTGAGAGAATTGTGTTCAGAGAAGGTTCTACAAAGGAAACATTTCAGTTAAGTTTTTTCAGAATTTAAAAAAGGGTGTGTGGCAATTCTACACAGGCCAAATTGTCAGCATTAATCAATTACTGAAATCCACTAAACTCCCATACTTTTTTTGTGTCCTCCATCATTCTCTCAGGTGACATTCACAAAGCGAAAATTTGGCTTGATGAAGAAGGCCTATGAGCTGAGTGTGTTGTGTGACTGCGAGATTGCCCTGATCATCTTCAACCACGCCAACAAGCTGTTCCAGTATGCCAGCACTGACATGGACAAGGTCTTGCTCAAATACACAGAGTACAACGAGCCTCATGAGAGCCGGACCAATGCAGACATTATTGAGGTAACTTCATCTCATCAACAGCCTGTGAAAATGAGTGAGCAAATACTAACGACTGCTTCGGCTAGATTTGTAGGTGATCTGCAGGATTTTATCACAGTTTTACCATTTGTGTTATTCCAGGGCAAGCAAACCTTTAAACAGAGTTGAGAAGCCAAACCGTAGTTACAGACATTCCCAAAAGGTTTTTCTTTTTCTGTTGCAACAAACTGAACAAGAGTAAAAGGTTAGACTTTTGGAAATACGCACATGATAGTGAAATGCAGTCAGTGGAAGTACAGTCTATATGTGAACTGAGATAATCTTACCACACTGTTGTAAAAGTAAATCAAAGGTAGTAAAAGTATATAGAATAAAGTGCCTTCATGAGATCTTAAATAAAAAAAAAGTTTGAGACTTTGAAATTTAAAAGGAAATTAAATAAAAGTAAACGCATCACAATTCTTATTGTTGCTGCAGTATGGATCAAAGTTTATGTTTGCTGTTTATAATGTATATATTTAAAAAAAAAAAGTCAATTCCTAGCAACTTGGCTGGCTGATTTTACACTACTCTTACATTTCCTTTCTATTATTAAATATAGACTTTGAGAAAGAAAGGCTTCAACGGTTGTGACAGTCCAGAGCCGGACGGTGAAGATTCCATTGACCAAAGTCCCCTAAATGATGACAAGTACCGCAAGAGCACAGAGGACCTGGATGTTCTCTTCAAACGCTACGGAGTATGTCCTCCAACATGTACATGCCACCTGATGTTCTCACATTTCATCTACCTGTAGTTACTATTTCTTCTGCTCCTCTTGTATGTAAACGTCTTGGTCAAACATTTCTCTGTCCTTATTCAGTGTTTGGTTTGGCCTGTAGAACAAAGCTACTGACAAAGAAGGGCTTAAATCTGCAGTTTTACTTGGCTTTAAAGAGCCATATATTGATTCTGTCTTGTACAGCTATCCTGCCTGTAAATTTACAGATGTGGTTCATGCTTAGGTTTTTGCAGTATTCAATGAAAACCTGTAAAAAACAAACAAAAAATGCTCTGCACTACCTGCTCAGCACCAAACAGCAGGCAGGCACAGCTAGCAACTAGTTGACAAACACAGTGGAGCACTTAGCAGCTAAAGAGGGAGAGTTCCCCCTCAGGAGTCAGTGTAGACCATAAACATAGCTCATAGGAATACTGGACTTAGGTTTGCCAGTTGCCCAGAGGCATGAATGAATGCTAATGTTGTACCGTAACGGCTGGATGTGTAAATAAGCAGTTGTTTGCCAACAGCTTTGCCAAATTAACTTGGAAGGCCATGATACTGTATGTCAGTGCTGTGTTTACAGCTTATTTCCACTGACCCCAAGTGGCCAAAAGTCTGATATTGCAGGTTTAAAGATTAAACTTGTGCATACTTAGAAGGTGATGTAACTGAAATGGAGCAGCGAGTTTTTGCACAGTTGAGACTAAAAGTGAAATTCTCTCTTTCCATTGTGCAGCAGTCGACTGCTCCGCCCCAGACGTTCTCCATGCCAGTCACAGTCCAGGCATCCAGTCAAAGCACACTGCAATTCAGTAACCCTGGCAATGCCCTGGTAACTACCTCCTATGTAACTTCATCGTCGCTCACCGATACGCACCTGCTGTCACCACAGCAACCAGCTCTCCAGAGAAATACGGTGTCTCCTGGGTTGCCACAGCGACCAGCCAGTGCAGGTGAGCAAGAGATATTCATCTGAGCGTGGTACTCACCTGTAGTCTTAATAAATCCCAGGTTTTTACCCTTCAGTCATGTTTCTGTTGTTACAGTATCTGCTCTTCCTTAAAATCCTCCTTGTTTCAAGAATAACATGATAATGACTGTATCCATACTTATCAGTTGTTATTCACTGTTGGATGATGACAGACCTGCAGTAGATGGTGTGCGCATGTAGCTCTTTATCATTATGTGTAACAAGCTGCTTAATCCTTTAGGGAGTATTGCACATTCTTCTGCTCTAGACTGATCTATTGTGTGACATTTGCTGTACTCCCTCCAACTTACCATTTTTTAAACTTTTGTATTATTTTTAATTATTAGTTTATAGCTGTAGCAAATGCATGTTAGGCATCAGACAACTAGAGTCAGTACCTGGCTTATAATAACTATATAATTATTCAATGTATATTATCTGCAGGAATGGAACTCTTGAGAATTTGCTTAAAAGCCAAATGTGGAATAAAGAATCATAGTAAGAGTGAAGAATTAGATATGATACAAGAAGATGGATAAAAAAGTAGTTCAAATACTAAAGTATACAGCGTAATGGTCTGGTGTATAGGTGTTACTGGGTACTTTTTTCCAGTGTGTAAATCATTCTGTACATTATTAAGGATTACCATTGATAGTTTGTGGTAAAACATTTAAAATGTGTTGAAACTGATAACAGGTCTTCTCTGGCAAGTTACAGAATAAAGGACTAATAAAAATAATTATTAGTTGCATTCTTATTTCTTAGATTGTACCACAAATAATAGAAATATATGCATTATATTACTAAGGCCTATAAGTGTCTTTTTGGTTCTGCAGCACAGTAATAACCTGTTCTATTGATTTACTCTGTAATCAATAGGTGCTCTTCTTGGGGGCGACCTGAATAATTCAAATGGAGGATGCCCAAGTCCAGTCCGTGAGTCCTGTTATGGTTGTTCAGAACCTGAGCTGGCTTTATTCTTCAGCTGTTTTTTCATTGCCAAATGTTCCTCTGTTACCTGGTCTATGTTCCCTTTGCTTCTCTCCTCCTCTATGATCAGGGGATGCTGCAGCTTTTAACACGCGTGCATGAAATTCCCAGCACTTCCCTTTGGCCGTGTTCATCTTATTTAACATTATAGCACTTTTTTTATTCCTGAACTGCAATTCCTTTTAGTTCTTTCTTTTAAATGTTTGCATGGTATGATATTTAGAGTAAAACTGAAATATCTTTTTGCTCCCAAATCATATTTATCATTTCCAGAAATGTAGTTATTTCAAAGAAGATTGCATAGGATTTTAATAGAGGGATTAATATGAATCTGTCTCTAAGACAAAAATGTTCTGTCATCATATATGTAGGTCTCATTAAAAAAGACTTATTTTGCATGATGTGATGTTGGCTTTTTGAGGCTTTGCTTCTGTCATGTGACATTTTAAATTAGAGACCCTGAATAGAACAGAAACCTTTGCAGGATTGACTCAACTTTGAGTGCACACACAGGGTCGGAAACCTGCTGTCTGCTTTCACCTGTTTGATTTTCCTATTGATTTCTGTCCATTCGCACCTCTATCTCCCCCGCAGCTAATGGATACACCAGTGCCAGGGCCTCCCCAGGTCTCCTCACTGTTTCCAACGGCAACAGTCTGGGGAAAGTAGTTCCAGCCAAGTCTCCACCCCCACCTCCCAGTCCTCAGATGGTCAACAGCCGCAAGCCAGACCTCAGAGTCATCACTTCACAGGGTGGAAAGAGCCTCATGCAGATGGTGAGTTTATCAAGCTGCACATGTGCTGTCTGGGTCCTTTTAGTTAACATGTTGAACCTTGAAAGAATGGCACTTAATACAGCCTAACTATTCATACTTCTGTTTTAAAAGCTTAATTATGTGGGATTATTAAAAACATAACAAAGCAAAGACTTACCTGATTCTGAAACCTAGAAGGTTTGTTCAGGGAGATGAGGAGCTAGAAATTATTTTCATTTTATCTCAGATAATCTCGGAAAATTAGACAAAAACACAATTTATATTGATGTATCAAGTGGAATTCAAGAATTGGAGTGAAGATAAACATTGAGTCAGAGGCTGTTTGCCATCGTTTTGTGTGTTTTTTTTTTTTTTAGCAGAGAGCTGGTGGCAGAAATGTTTTTGCTAAACACTGGAAGTCCAGTATCTCATCATTTACTCTGGCAAAGTTAGTGAAGTGTTGGATAAATCAACAAACTCCCACCAACACACCGATGAGATCTCTCATAACTGAACATGAACAGCGTATGCTAACCACCAGCAGTTGTAGCTCAGTAAAACACTGTCTCATTTGAGACTGAAAGTTCATTATTGACCTTGGAAGCAGCAGTTGGCAAAACTGTGTCAGCACACGGTGATTTCATTATTGTTCTGGAGCTTTTGAGCATATCACACAGTCTTCCTCGGCAGATGGAGTTTACCCATTTGTCGTGAACTGGATTTGTACAAATCTTTATTTTTTGAGCATTTTTATATTTACAGTGGGTCACACAACTAGTTATTTGTGTTATTCATAGTGACAAACCCACAGAGAGTCATTATCTGCAGTTATTTTCAGGTAAATGAATCGGTCAGTTTCAGAACTCTGAACAGCTGGCTTCAGCACACACACATACAAAGAAAAAAAAAACAAGGTTAGACCATGCGCCCAGTACCAAACGGCAGCAACTATGTTGCTGGCTAGCTGGTGAACACAGTGGAGCATTGCATTTAGCTAAAGAAGGACATGCTTCCCTCAGGACTGGGTGGAGAGTAAAATAGAGCTAAAAAGAGCGGACAGGCGGCCAGAAAATCAATGCTAATGTTTCATGTCTGATTGATGTTTAAATAGGCAACTGTTTGCTAATACATTAACCATAACAACTTTCAGTCATTGTTGTATTGACCACTTACTGCTCTTCCCCCCAAGTAGCCAAAAAAAACATGTAGACTTCTGGTCCATGTTTGTGTCAGAATTGACACTATAATGTTCATTTTCAATCTTGGAAACAGTAGAATTATCTGGACAGTTTCATGTGATCAAAAAGCTCCAGAACAGCAGGTGATCAATCATAAGCAGGTAGGGCGATGGTACTGCACCCCCGCTGACTAGGTCTGACACATTTAACAATTGGGACGCTCAGAGTTATTCAGTTTTTAACACTGCATAACAACATCAGTGAAGTTCAAACTGCACTATATACTTTTCTCATTGTTTTTGTATTTTTTAATGACTCTATTCACCTTTTGTTACAAACCTGAAGCAGACTTGTAACCCTCCTTGTTACCACCCCTTGCAGACAGAGGATGAACTGGAATTGGTAAACGAGGTGATTTTTTTTTTTCTCCCTTCCCGCCCCCCTCACGTCAGTCACTCGCATGAGTCGATGGTTATCGACTGTCCGCACATTATTGGTATGGTTACAATACTGCACCAGAGTTTTTCATTGTTTTGGTCTTGCTCTTCTTGCGATGGCCTTCAGTTTGTGGTTCCCACCTGACTGCATGTTGTTCAGCACTCATGGTTGTGTTGTTTGAGCATTTTTGTAGTGTTAGGATCATGATCTTCTCTCAGTAAAAACCTAGAAAACCCTGTGTAATGGACACCTTCGGAGTAAAAAGCTGAATCATCTGAGTGATTTTGTAAGTTTTGAACCAGGACCATTTACTTCATCATAGAGTATGATACCACTTAAAGCATGGGCGTCTTTTCACTTGGCATTGTGGCACACAACGCCGCAAAGCATGTTCCCCGTTCACTGACACTCACACTGACACTGACTCTCATTCTCACCTTCCACCAAAATTGTTAATTAGAGATGTTAAAAAATAAATGGCATTACATTAAAGGCATTTCACTTTTTTTTTTTCTTCTCCTCAGTCGCGTCTCTAAACTTAGCTCAAAGCATTTGCAAAAAAAACTTTGTGTAATAATTCAGGATTGTGTATCTCCTAGAAAATTTTTGGTTGCATTTTATTTAGAAACAAAATAATAAATAGTGAATTATTTGATAGTCTATTCTCATCTTCTCAAATGTGGGGATTTGATGCTTTTCTCTGTTATATATGACAGAAGATTTTATATGTTTGGCACTTGAACTGTTGGTCAGACAAAATAAGCTATTTAAATGTGTCATATTGGTCTCTGGGAATTTCTAATGTAATATTTATGTTTCCTGACATTTTGTAGTCTATCTAGAACAGAAATAATCCTATAGTAGTAGGCCTATAAAGGATACACAGATGTGTGCTCCTTATGAAGAAAAAATCATCAAATCATTATTCACACCAAAAATGTTAAAAATGAAAGTACAACATAGTGATAGAGAAAGCTTGTTAAAGTGTAAAATTGGGTTTCTATTAAGCTGAATTTACTCAGAGAGAGGGATGATGGTAACTGCTTTCGCAAGCTGGTGCTCATTGTCATTCCCTCTCTTTTACAATTCCACTCAAAGTTGACAGGCAAGAATCTCATTTTCCAGAGGACAGTGATCCATTTTCATCAGTCTCCCCCTGCTGTCCTCCTTCTTCACAAAGGCAGTTAATTGAATCTGGCCCCTCTCTCCAGTCTATCTCATCTCTGTAAATTCAGTGTTACAGTCGTAACTCTGGCTGAATGTGTTCTCTCAGTACGATCAGTCTCTCACAATACAGAAGAGTAATTCCAACCAGAATTATTGCATCTTTGGACCCTTTTATTTTATTTTTCCTCCATTTGCTTTTATCTCTGGTATAATGCAGCTGAACCAACTCTGGAGTGTTTTGCTTCTTCAGAGATTTGAATATTTGAACACAGATACATAACAATAAAACCTCCTGATAGCAGTTTCGCAAATTAAGCAGTGCATTTATTGCAACTTTGTTGGAAAAACATTGAGTGTTTTGTCTTCTAAGTAATTGACATGAACACTGAGCAAGGAGCAGGTTTAAACCCTGTTAGCTTTCTCTTAGCAAATGACTGAAATATACAGTGTGCTCTACCAGTGTGGAGTGCACCTAAGCAGCGCACTGACATCCAGGCCTTTACTGACATCCACTGGAGACACATGAGATCAGCCCTCTATGGGACTTGAAGAAAACACCAGTGAGGGAAGAGAGCAGGGGCCCTGGTTAGGTTACAACAGACGGGGATCCAGATGCCACTCCCATCTATCTATCTAGCAAATTTTCGTGTTTGCATATTCCTTTTTTTTTTTTTTTTTTGTTCTTTCAGTCTTGTTTATCTACTGTTTGCCTTATGGAAGAACATTGTACATACACACTGAGAGCCACTGTACCAGAGTCAAATTCCTTGTGCGCTCAACTCACCTGGCCAATAAAACTGATTCAAATATTAAATCCACCATAATGCATACATACAATATAACTGAGGCTTGAATAAATTGCCTTTAATATAATACATCTGCAGCATTTCTGGCTCACTCAGAACAAGGAAACCTTTTTTTTAGATGCATGTCCTCAAGAACATCCATACAGTAAATCCACTTAATTTTGAGATTTACTCGACTCATTATGAATCCAGCCACATGCACATTGTCATTCCCAGCATGTCAGAATTTACATTTTTGAAGTGCTATAAAATCTTGGTTTCAGTTGCAGGTTTGTTTCAGCTGTGACTAATATGTTGTCGTCCTGTCTTGGCAGAACGCCCAGCGGCTGGCAGCTGGAGCCCAGGTGGCACAAACCCTCACCACACCAGTGGTCTCAGTAGCCACACCGAGCCTTCTGGCACAAGGGCTGCCCTTCTCTGCCATGCCCACAGCATACAACACAGGTGAACTAAACATATTGCGCGGCTCAGGGAGCGATGATATGCTTTTAGTTAATAGAGAGAGCAACAGCTGACTTGTACAACAATGCAATGTCTGATCTGTTTCCTAATAAAACTAAGAATATATATCCTGTTATATTGTCGTGTGACCTTTTTATCCTTTGTCCTGCCTCAGAGTACCAGCTGACCAGTGCAGACATTACTGCTTTACACGCTTTGGCATCACCTGGCGGCTTGTTGCCAACCAGTGTGTCCACATGGCAACAGCAGCAGGCTGTTTCCCAGCAACCACAGCAGCAACAACATCAACAGCAAACGCAGCAGCAGCAGCAACAACAACAACAACAACAGCAACAACTTATGCTTGCATCACTTGGCAACTTGGTGTAAGTCATTTATTTTCCTACCAGCTCTGCATCTTTCTTCAGACCTGTGATACACAGATTTCACTCAAAAGGAGATACTTCTGCTAAACAGCCTGGTGTCATAGCTTTCAATCTGATAACCTTAACATTGATAAACATGACTACTGACCCTCGCAGGCAGCTTGCATAATATCCATACCATGACTTTATATGCAAGCAGTTCATTCCTTTTTCAGTGAATCGGTCCTTCACCAGCATCTCACCATCTCAGCCTCTTCATAACATCAGTCTGAACACAGTTCATTTTTTTATGGAGCACATGCACTTGAGGATGGTGACAAGATGTGCAGTGTTTAGAGTGAGGAAAAGAGATTGTTGTCTCAGAGAAAAAGCATTCAGATCCCATTGCTTTTTGCATGTTCTATAGAGGGCTGTAGTAGTGGTTCCTAAAACCCGGAACTGGGTTAGCGTTTTTGCACTTCCAGTTCCCTCACCCTGAAGTCAATGGGATTTTGATTAGGCACCTGAAAGGTCTGTGGTTAACACAAGGCCAGTACCCTGTCACATTTTATTCCATGAAATAAAATACGTCATTAAATACCCTACTCGTGATTAAAAAAAAAAATGTTTTTAATGCTTTTACATGTCTTAAAAAAGGCAGTTGGTTAAATGAGACTAAAGAGGTTGTCTGGGATTTTAGACATCACAGACTCATCCACTCACTAGTCCACCTTTACAGCCTCACTACAGACTGACGCTGAAGTCATGGGATCATGGTGTAGTTCATTTGTAGCCTAACAATAGCTTTTTACTTCTGCTGATCATATTTGGGCTTCAAAAATCATAAAAGTGGTGTTCACTTGTGACAATTATCTTGATGAACAAAATGTGTCAAACGTTTGTTTGTCACGGAGCTTATTTGCTGCAATAATCCAAAAGCCTATGGAAAATTCCCATTGGCTTTTTGTCAAGGGAACCAGGGTGATGCTATTAGACTTGTAATGGCAGCTTTGTGTGGGCAGACTGCACATCCATGTTATTTTGTCTCCAAGTCGAAATTTAAATCTTGTTTTTCTGCAAAGAAGTGAAAATTTCAGTAAATGACAAGGAACTATTTATTCAAAGCTTGATTACACTACAAACACCAATGACAAAATTTATTTACAAGAAAGTGCTGAATTAGAGAACTTGTTTAAGCAGTGCAGTGTTAGTGTGTGAAAAGAGTTCTGCGAGCAGAGTGCTGCAGGGTTCAGGTTGGGTTTTTAGTAGCTTGAACACCAGATCCTTGAAAGTGTGTTCTCTCCTCTTGTCCACAGCATGTGGGGCGTGGACAAACAGAGCAGCGAGCTGTCTAGCCAGGTATCGAGTCTGGCTGCCAATCTGAGGTGAACAGCCACTACTAGTGTGTGCCTGTGTGCAATGTCATGACCTTGTCTGTAAGGGGCGTATTTGAAGTCCACTTTATTTGAAGGGCCTCTATCTGAAATCAAATCACTTGTAGTATAGTATATTAACTTAAAAGTACTTTTTGTTACATCTTCCTTTGACTATGAGGGCAACAAATAGTGATCCAGTGAATCCTGGCAAATTTAAAATGCATCTGTAATGATGTGTAAAACCATAGAATATGATTAAACTTTGAGAAAATAGTACTAAACTTTCTAAAGTAATTTGCTGTATAGAAATGTTGTATTTTTAGATTTTTATTTAGCTAGCAGCACAAATTAAACACATTTCCACAGGGAAAGTCTTTATTAATCATTTTTTCTGCACAAAAATTTAGATTAATGCACTGCAAAATGAGAAACGGTGCAAATATAGAAACACAAACCACATGATTTCTATGTTCATCTTGTCTCTGTATGTGTAAATATACATTTACACATTTATCTTAATTGGAAAGCTTCAGTATTTCTGCTGCCATTTCTTTTCCCCTCTTGCTGCACATTAGTTGTGTTTGCAGTCTTTAGGGCACATTTGATAAAAATAGTTTATTTAACCATGAATGTACCCTACTGAAACATTTATTCACACATTTTTCACATCTGGATTTTTAACTGTGCTGGAACAAAGGTTAAACAGATTAGGTACTCTGATACTGACACATTATCATATATTCCTGTTGTGGAAGACAGTTGCTCGCAATAATGTTTCACACTTTTCTCCAAACATGCCTTCTAATCCACCTCTTCCCTTTGGTTTGGGCTCCAATGTTTTGTTTTTCTCCCCACAGTATTGGCTCTCCGTCCAACCTGCTCTTGGGTAGAGATGAGTGGTTGGGTCGGTACTGTATCACACTTCCTTTTTCCTCTATGTCTGTGCGCTTTTGGCTGGCTGCACCTAAAGCATGTCTGGTGATGTCTGCAGTCAAACAGGAAAGAGACATAGTTCCGGTTTACACCATGTTCTCAAACCTGAGATTATTTTCTGTTTATCATTTGTAGTCTCTTCACAACACAGCTGACTCACTGCGAACCACCCTGTCACACAAATCATTTCATGCTTCCTGGGCTGTTCTGTTGATCTTTTGGGAGCAGTGGGGTTGTTAATCCTGCTTTGATTGAATTGTTGAATAATCAAGTGTGGCTTTTCCTGTCGGTGCTGTGCCTTGTAATGTGGGTTTTTGTCTTGACATGAGTGGCCCTTCAGTTTCTTATATGCATTTGCCAAATAGCTAATAATTTTTTTTTGATTTCCCTCTTTGTTCTGTCCCTTATCCTCCATTTTCTTCCTCTCTCTGTCTTCCATGACCCTGTTCTTAGGCCGGTCACCCATATACCTCAAGGTGCCATGCTGACTGTCAACACAAACTCCAGTGTGAGCATCAAATCAGAGCCGGTCTCACCTGGACGGGATCGAAGCACCCCTTGTCCTCCTCCCTCCACCACACCGTCCTTGACCTCAGGAGGAGCCATTCTGACCACTCCGCCACAGTACCCTGGCTCCCTGCTGTGCCTGGAGCCCCCGACTGGCCGCTCACCTGCAGACAGTGTAAGCAGCAATGCCAGCTCCTTTGAAGGCAGCGATCGTGATGACACCAGTGCAGCTGATGGAGGCAGCAGTGGAGGAGGAGCAGGTGGCGGAAGCGGCGGCAGCAGCAGCACAACTGGCACTACAGGTCCCGTCAACCGCTCTGTGCCACCTGACTTCAGCCCATCAGCTGAGCTACTCAGGGCGTCGAACGAACCAGAGCAGGAGGGAGGAAACGTCAAGCGCATGAGATTGGATGCCTGGGTCACATAGAGGGGCCGGCACTGCCAGTGAAGTTTTGGTGACACCTAATACCCACAATACACTCACACTCATGCTTAAACCCCACGGCTTTGACCCCACTGCCATGTGATGCTATCATCATACATCTGCCTCTGTCCAAAATTAAACAACTCGGTTATGTCACCCAGACTTCAGAGACTTCATCAAAACAAAAAAACCTATTAAAAAAATGAAACCTGTTTGGATCATGCTCTGAGTGAGGGGAGGATGGTTTACTGCTGGATATTTTGTCCCAGGTAGGCCCCTTGAATAGTGGGACAATAGATTTTTAAAGTCTTCTTGCTTGGACCCCCATATAATAATTTCTTTTGGTAGAAATTAGGTGTTCAACCTTTTTCTATATGATGAAATCATAAAAACTTAACTCACGTGGTTTCTGCATCACCCTCATGTATTTCCATCAAGTTCTGTTACATTGTTCACAGTGAGACTGGTGGCTTGTCAACATCAAGAGACTTCTGCTGTATGACGCGCCATCTCCTGCTCTTTGAAATCCAATGTCATTTGGATTGTGTGCTGTTCATTCTTCCATAAGTCACTTCCAAACTGCACTATTGGAAATTATATTGTCCGGACATGTTTGAGGACTGAGCATTTATCTGGCACTGAACAAACAGACTCGGGACAGATTCTTCTAGATGAGGACACTTCACCATTGATCTTTCTGCTGCCACAGTTAATGACCTCAGACACACAGGCAGGCCTGAGCTGTCAGGTGGCCCTCTGTAGCTGTGGAGTCGAGCACCTGGCCACAGTGCCAATATCAACTTCTCTTCAACAAAAAATATGCCAAATTCTCTTGAAAACAGTGCAGGGACACTGATGAATCACTCGCACTGTCACAGAAAACGATGAGAACTAGAAACTGTCGATGCTTTTCAGGCTTTGAATTTATCATCACTTTCTCCTCAGACTGGGTGCTCCTCCCGTCCACTCACCTCATATCTTCTGGAACTTGGATGGAAGTTGTTGCACCAGAAATCCAGCCAGTCAGTCGGTTTATTAACAGGAGTAGGTGCCATCTTGTTAAAAGCCTAGTATCAGTTTTTTGAGCCTCTGGTGGCTTTTTTTGGATAGGAAGTAATTTGGTTCCTTCAGTCCAAGTGTTCATCTGTTTGGTATTTTAAAAATCTGTTTTGAAGGTCTGTTTCTTGTCCAGAAGTAGAAACTCTTTGTATAAAAATCACTCCTTATACCGAAGCTTTGATGTCCTATTTAGCTCTCTCTAGCTCTTGCCGTGTTTCAAAACGTGAAAGGAAAAATACATTTTCTATATTTCTACTGCTTCAGTTGGCGACAAAGTAAAATAGCTTTTCAGCGCAACGACGTGTATGTACATATGAATATATTTGCATAGACTTTGCTAGGTATCCCTAAAAATAAGCAATGTGTTGATTCTCAGTGGATCTGTTTGCATATAAGAGTGTGAATTTGATATGTTTCAAGCTACGGTGCAGGGGTTATGTCACACCAGGTAGCGCTGGTGGATCAGACTTCAGTAAACCTATTTTACACTAGTGTTGCTGGTGTGTGCACTCTCCGTCTCACTCACAGAGGCCTGCGTGGTAGTGGTGTCATCATATTCTCACCACACATTTTTAAAACCCACAATTAGAGTAAACTTGTCCATCTTTACATGAAGTAATTATTTGAGCATTGCCAATCAGTTCTACTTGTGATAAAATACACTTAGTTATACATATCTTTGATTAAAAGAATTGTACTTTTTTTTTTCCAGAGGAAGGAGAGGAGACATGTTTTGCCTTTTTTTCACTTTGAAATGAAGTGATAAAAAAATTGGCTTCTAAGTGCTGTTTGTTTAGCTGTGTTTTCCAGCACAAATTTATTTTGTCTAAACCATTTCAAGTTTGTGCATGAGTGTGAGTACACAGGCTGTTTATAGTCTACAAATTGGTATTTTGATTGCTTGACTTTCTTTTTTCCTGAGAAGAGCTCTTAAGTGTGGACTGGGGTGTCAGCCACTGTTTGTCTGTTGATTATGTAGTGAAACAGTCCTACACTTTTGAGTCAGTGTAGGTGAGGTGGCTGCTCTATGACCTGATGCTATTTTGTGCGATTAGTCGCCGCCCACAGGTGTAGTTTGTAAATCCAGTGTCTGACACCAGTACATAAAGCCATGTTGGAGAATCCCTTAAATCGTTTCGACAATAGTGAGCATTTTGAGAAACTTAAACTAGTCCATTTTCTTGCAGAGTTGGATGAGAATACTGATACTGACTTGTGTAAATTACAGCCAGCAGCCAGCTGGATTAGCAGGAAAACTAGTGGCCTGACTCGGTCCAACAGTACCAAAATCCTCCTGTTAGTTACTCTGATACTCACCCTTAATGCCAGATTTATGTTTTATCGCCTCGAGCATAATTTTGAGCAAATGTCGGATTTCTGGGTCATTTCCATCCAAATTAATGTACGTTTTTCTGATCTTTCCATTCAGCCAGCATTATGTGAACATAAAGTTCACGTGACTCCAGGACGTTAGAGGCTGGCCAAAAAATACTGCAGCAGATAACCACCCCTTTAGATGGTGGTAAGACTTTTACTCCCCCCCTTTGCCTTTGCACAGAGCCAGGCTAGCTGTTTCCCAATTTTTAATCTTTATGCTATGCTAAGATAACTAGCTCCTGGCTGTAGCTTCATATTTAATGAGCAGACATGAGAATTCCTCTAATCTAAATCTCAGCAGTGAATGAATAAGCATATTTTCTGAACGGTCAAACAATTCTGGTGAGCAGTAGCAGCCTTCTGATGGCTAATGACCTCTCTTACCATGCAGTCACTTCCATTTTTACAAAGATTTATTTCCATGAAACTTTTTGGGTTTGTGGGTACTGATGGTTGACTGAAATGTGACACCATACCTTAACATCTTGCCTCTCGCAGGTTTGTTAATGTACAAAAAGGCCCTCTGTCCAATCTAGCAGTGTAGTCACAAGACAATCTATGAGACATGAAAACCTGCACCCCTGTTACTTGTTGTGTACAATGTTTTTTAGAAACTCACTATTTTTGGATTAATTTGTGCTGGTGACAGTTCCATTGTCTACTATTATAATGATATGATTATGAAGCTTTTATTTTATTGATATTTTGTGTAGGATAGCCAACTGTTTTTTTTTCTCTTGTATATTTTATCTTCCTTATCATAAACATAGTACTGGTTTCCTTTTTTGAAACAACTTGCTGAAAATTGCACGATCAGTTGTTGTGGTATTAGCAAATGCAGTGAAGGAAATACCAGTTAAATGCTGCAGTTTTAATCAAGATATAGAATATATTTATAAAACTGGGAAACAGCTGAAATTAGTAATTCATTAATTTTGAAAAAAAATTTAATGCATGGGTAACAGGTAACAACAAAACACGTTGCATACAGTAATGAGAACAGACATGCATCACAAGTGAGTTTTAAAACAACTCAGAATAATGTAGCATATGAAATACTCAAGATGAAATTTATAGCTAATATATTGTGCTGAGCTAGTCTGCTTTGGGTTTTTGTTGTAAAGAAAATACTTTTTTTTGAGAATGATATACAATTTGTGTATATTTTCATATACAAAGTATGCACTGATGTTACTGAAATTCTATACCGCTTTTACAAAAGTGTTTGTTGTACCAAAGTATCCAAGTCCCTTGAAACCTTATCCTTTTTGCGTATGTTTTACTGTATTTTATATATTAAATAGACAAACTGAGTGAAATTAAATTAAATCTGGTTTATTTTCTTGATTGAAAGGTCAACGCTACGCTTGGAGCTCTTCCTTCCCTAACAGCCCGTCCATAAACTAGTGAAATCACCCGACTGCTGTGGGCACTTGGCTTGTAAGCAGTATCCTAGCCTGCAGTCTCTGTAATTAGCATCTGTGTTAAGAGTACTGCGTGTAATGGTCCCTCTTTGGACGTGTTCATCATAATATTTCCTAGAACTCTGTAGACTAGGTCAAAAACTATGCCTAGGTAAAATGCCTTCCGCTCTTTCTGAGCATCTTATCTCATCTAGTCTTACAACTTGGCTTATAGAGAAAAGTTGACCCAATCTTGAGATTCGGTTCTTCAAAACTTATTTGTGACACCAGAATCCAGATCAAGCTCAGCCCATGGTACTGCTGCAATTTTTGAAGATAACATCTTCAGCAGAGTAGAATGATTCTTGATGCAAATTGGATAAGCCTGATGAATTAGCTCTTCTCGATCTGTCGCTTTCTCCAAGATCTTATACAAAGTAGGTAGTTTTATATTTCATTGTCTTTTGTATTGGTTACAAATGTGTATTAACCAATAAACATTGATTACAAAATAATGAAATATAAAACTAGCTACTTTGTACTGTCATAAAATGTAAGTAGTAGCATGTCACTAACTGTTATGAAGGAAAAATCTATAGAGCCTCTGGCAGGGTTTACAGTGAGCGACCACTAAAGGAATACATGCATCAAGTGAAAATCTACATAAATCTATTTGCCCAAAATGTGGCAAAACTTAGGTTAGAATTTCAAAAAAAATATCTCCTGGGCTACAGTGAAAACTCTCAGGAGATGCAAAGTTGCCTGTTCTGCCCAGAAAGTCAGCAAAACCACAGCAATGATAAAGCCCCAGAGAGCACAGTGCAATCACAGCAAGAGAAAAACATGCAACGTCAGCCAAGAGTCCATAAACAGCAGAGAGAAAGGACTTTGCGTGCTTTGCTTGTAGAAGCAATATTCAAAATAATTGAATTGCAGTGGTCTGAGCTCAATCCCAATTCTGCAAATGAGGCAGTGATAAGAACCATAACTGGAACACATCACACATTTTAACAAGATGCCTTCAGGACACTTGCAGAAACTTACAAGAAATGCAAACACAGCAAGAGAGGAAGGAAACCTAGAAAGATGCTATGGTGTTTACACTGGTCCATAAGATTTTAGGAAAGGTACCAATTAAAGTCAGCTACAACTAGACAGCACTTAGAGTGCAAACCTCCACCACTATTTTCAGTGGCATAAGATTTAAATTAACCTTTGACAGAAAAATAAAGACCTCTTCCTTCAAAGAAGACTGACCCATCCAGCCAAACTGAGCTCAAGCCTCCACCTGTTCTAAAAGAAGCCCAGGACGTTCCCAAGGCTGGACCACCACAGCTCAGCAGACCCTCAGAATATACTGCAACCTAGGGACTACAGTATATCCAGCGATGGAGTGGGCAGAGAGAGGTTCACTGACTGTACTGTGCTCCAAAGAGACTGGAGAATAATGAAAGTGAACTCAAATTGAGCCAAAGTTTGACATACTGTCTGGCTGCTGGAGAAAGATTTTATACTGTGAAAATGTTCAGTGGTACATTTGCTGATTGCTGAAAGGAAAACTACTGTAGCTGCTTACTTTGCTTACTTATAGCCATTATGGGTAGCTCACAGCAAGGGTTTGTATCAATATGGAAGTACCTAAACACTTGGTGTTGGTTTACAGGTGAGAACAGTTCAGATTTAAAGCCTTTTATGGAAAACCAGAGTGTTCAATAATAATAACAGATAAAAACAACATTGAAATTAATAATCATATAAATAAATAGTGTAAAATACTTGCACAGACAATTTGTGAAACCATTCAAGAAGTGTTTTGCAACAGCGATGATGGCAGCGCAAAGCACTGCAGCGGCTTCTCAGGTACTGTATATAATATAACTTAAGGAGGTGTGGCCACACCCCACTGTCTCTTTTCATCGGAGGAATGGCTGTGGAAATGGTTTCCAGCATAAAGTATTTAGGACTTCACGTCTCTAGGAACTTTGCATGGACCATTAATACAACCACCATCATAAAGAAGGCCCAACAGCATCTATATTTTCTAAGGAGGCTCAATTGGGCTGGCCTGGATGCTCTGGTCTTAACCTTCTACTGGTGTGTGGTGGAGAGCATCCTGACATGCTCCATCATGGTCTGGTATGGGAGCTGCTCTGCTGCTGACAAAAAGGTGCTACAGAGGGCCATTAAATTGGCCCAAAAGACCATTATACACTGCAGTCTGCCTTCCATTGAGGACATCTATATCATCAAGTGCAGGACCAGAGCCTCCTCCATCTTGAGTGACCCCACACACCCAGTGCATGAAGTCTTTCAATTCCTTCCTTCAGACAGGAGGCTGCAGAGCATCAAGGCCAGGACCACCAGGCTCAAATCCAGTTTCCTACCAGAAGCTGTGAGAATTATGAATTCTAGGCCTCTGTGATAGATAGCATGTTAGATATGATGCCCGTTGCTTTAATGCTGTTGTTACATTAGGTTTTATCATTTAGAGTGCATTATTTGTCATATTATTATTTTATATGCTTTGCATAAATGTGAATTTTAATGAGGGGACTGATTTCACATTAACCTAACACATTCAAATTATTACCACATAGATACCATTATGCAAGTAAGTAAATTTGTTGGTAGGAAAATAATACAGATAGAATGCAGCAAATTGAGTACAACTCAGTTACCATTAGAATCCTGACTACTGACATATCCAACAATCAGGCATAACATTGTGACCACTGACAGGTGAAGTGAATCACACTGATGAGCTCCTTACATCCACCTGTCAGTGGGCGGAGTTTATAAGGCAGCAAGCTAACAGTGCCTAAGGAAGGACAGATGGTGATGACAGGGTCGTGGACGCTCACAGGTTGATCTATTTGCAGATCTTTTGCAATTAAATCTTAATGTTCTACGTGCATGCAGATGCTTAGCTGTTACTCTGAGGTAAAGCAGTTGAATAAATTTATGGTTTCTAGTTCATGTAGGCTACTTTATCTTGCATTAGTGAGAATTTAATGTTGGCATGTAGCGTTAGCAAAACTCTGCTAGCAAGAAGCCTTTCGGGCTGAAGGCGAACCAGGCGTGTGTCCTAACTAGCTCCATGTGAGGTTAGCCTTCCGATACGCTATTGTTTTGCTTTAGCTTGTTCATTTGAACAATGAGGTTAATTAAGACTTGATTTTAGGGAGTTTGCCGTGACTTAGTGGTAACTAGCCACCTATCCCCTGTTGGCTCTGTAGTTGGCCTGCCAGCCTTATGGGAACAGTATCGAATATATCTGGACTAGATTATCGTTAGTACCATCTTGTTTTAAACACCCAACAAGTTCATTAATGTTTAGAGGACACTGGTCTTTGACACGGATTTCTTTTGTTGTAGTGGAGAAACATTTTTAGTTGAGTACGTGACTATTGAGTTTTTCTGTGTAAGATGGAGCCTCCATTTAGATTGAAGTCCAAACCATCAGCTGCCAGTCGTCATTAATGAACGGCTCGAAAAGCCTGTTCCCTTCAAATGAAGACGCTTCGTTTTCTTAGTAAAACATCTTTTTAAATCACATCTATATTTGTGACGCTTATTCTACTCCTGTTCTACATTCAAGGTGGCAGTGGCCAGAGGATCCTGTCTGTGTTGGTAAGACTAGATGTTCCAGATGATCAACAATGGGAAACACATTTACATTTTCCCTCAAGAACAAATTGACACTACACCCCTTTATTAAGCTGTGGATGGGTAAGTTCACCAGAACAATAAACAATGGTGTTATTTCATACATTTATGCAAAATATTCTCTATCTTCAGATGCTCTGGGCAGGCGTTTATTGTGTTGTATGAAGGACCTGTTTTTTCATGAATAAAGGTAGGTGACACTAATCTCACTTGAGGTGGACTCGCTAGCGTTTGTGGAGCTTTTACCTTTACAGTCTTTCTCCATGTTTGCATTGTACAAAATTTTGAATATAGACCTTGTGGTATAGGCAAAACCTACAGAGCTGCTAATGTATTCCAGTATCGTTTTGTTCAGAGCTGTATTGACTGTACTAGTATTTGATGGTACTTTATTACTTGCTGTATTTTGGCAATATGCACAACATTGGGACTAACCATACTTTGCATAGATGATATACACCAGGGGTGGCCAATTCCAGTCCTCGAGGGCTGCTCTCTTGCTGTTTTCCAACTATCCCTGCCTGACCTGGAAGATACGATCTTAGATGAAAGTGGAGTGAGGAAAGATAGTGAATTGTTCTCTTCCAGCTTCTGACTAGCTGAACACACCTGACCCAGGTAATCAGCAGCAGGTCAGGCAGGGATAGTTGGAAAACAAGCAGGACAGTGGCCCTTGAGAACTGGAATTGGCCACCCCTGATATACACTATCTTTGTAGTTCATTTCCCCCCAACTTGCTTGTTTGTGGCCACCACTATTGCTTCATGAAAGGCAAGTAACTGTTAAACAAATGCTGTATTGAAGACTGTGCACCCGAAGAGTACGTCGACTCCAGAACTTGTGAGGCACGTGGCCCAGTGAAAACAAACCAAAGCTTTGTGGGCTCACCACAAACAATTCAGATGGCGAGTAAATTGTTCAGGCCATTGTGAAATAAAACATTCCTTCAGTTTAGTATTGCTTAAAAGTGGAATCTTTTTACGAGTGGTGCTTTACAACTGCAGAGTAGTTTAAATTACTGTTTTAAGATCAAATTTGCATGGCCTGCTTCAGAAATTGAGGGTAAACAGAAGTGAATGTTTATAGACTTGATGGTGATAAGCCAGTTTTGTTCAAAATGAAGAAAACTTATCAAAACCAATGTGATGGGTTCGTATTATAGAGCATATGTTTTAAACTCAAGCTTTTCCCCATTTCCCTCCTAGGCAATCCTTAACCAGATGTCTCTGTGGTCAGACCATCAGCAGCCTCCTTGAGGACATGCATAGACAGGCAAGTTTGTTTACAAATGGACCATTTATTACTGCAATCACAGCCTTAAACTTCTCTTTCAGCCACTCCATCCAGCTCAGCCAGCTGCTGAAGTTTTGGGTGAAATGGTAAATCCCTACTGATGGGTCATCAAGGTAGAGTATGTCGCATCTTTTCCATGCTGTTGCACTGCATGTGCCTGGACCACAGTTGTGAAGACTTCTCCAGTAATGTGAGGTACTCTACCTTGTGATCCCACCAGTAGGGTTTTCCCATCTTACGCCGGAACTTCAAGGGTACTCTGTGTGGGAGAGTGTTTTAAGGGCCCTGACTAAATGTTTAACGGGGCTTCTTTTTTTTTTTCCTTCAATAAAGCTGTTGCAACATCTAAGATATCATGCACTGGTTTAAGTCTTTGAGTTCTTTGTTGTACTTCATCTAAGCCCAAACCTTCAGCATCGTGTGTAAAAACAAAAAGGGTACTCTGCAGGGGAGGTAGTGTTTTTACAGGCCAATGAAGGACCAAAACACTTAATATTTAAATATAGGGGTGTTCCAATTAGTGTAAAGCAAAGATCATGGCAGGCTGTATACTATGGGGGCGAAGACACTCAGTGCAATGTGGAAAGTATACAATTCTACAAGGTTGACTGCAAAAGCAGAGTTACTACTATAAAATGTAACACTGACATACACACCAAATCGGGCATAACTGACTTCAGTGCAACACTTCTGCCTTAACATTTGTTTATGAAGCTCAATATTTCAGTTTTTGGTGGTGTTGTACTGTACTACATTATTCAGAGGGTCAGAATATTAGGAACACCTCTAACTATGACCTCAATGAACATAACTGAATTTAAGACAATCTCACCAAAAACAAACATTTTGAGCTTAAACACAAATGTTAAGGCAGAAGTATTGCACAGAAGTTATCAATAACAAGACTGCATACCTGGATGTAAAGTCAGGTTTCTCTGCAGCATCAAGGACAAATTCCAGAGCCATGGCTGCCTTGTTTCTGGCCATTTGGAGGATCAGAACCTGTGACAGTTGACTCAATCAGCCAATTCTGCCAAACAAGTTTATCCACAGTGAATTTAAAAAAAAAATTCTATTTGCTCACTTGAGCAGTGGTCAATCACTTAAGACAATGTTTACCATAAACATTACAGCTAGAACACAAAGTTTTTACTAAAGCAATACAGGCTCTGAACTTTTGGCACAACAACAAAGCTTCATTATCATACTGTAAGTGAAACTGTTACAGTACAGTTCATTCTGACCCTGTGTACAAACAAGATGCTAATATGCACATCTTACAGCTGTCTTAAATCATATCAAACTAGGAAGTTTGTCAGTGGAAAACGGGTCACATTGGAACAAAGAATGAACCGTTGTATGCTATTACATTGGGCTCCATGTTAGTTTTGAGAATTTTCGTTACAATATATGAAAGTTGCTCCAACACTTTTGAAATTAGTTTGTCAGGAAAAAAAATGGCTGAGAAATAACAGTCTGACCTGTCGAACTAAAACACGTTTCTCACCTCATCAACTTGCAGTTGATGTCCATATGTAGGAGTGACAGGGGCCTGGAACGCTGTCGGTCCTCCTCACACCAGTCCCGTATTCTTGTCCATGCGTCCCGTGGCCTGTTGAAAGATACATGTCCAATAATGTCTGTCCTAGTTATAACAATTAGTCTTATCATAGAAAGACAAACCTTTACAAACTAGCACATTTTACACAAATAAGATTCATTAAAGGACTATTGCATTCTTTATTCGGGTTTCTCAGAATATGATGCACTTTGAGGCTAAACGGGACTTTTAATGACAGTTTTCTCTAATCGGTTCATATTTTTTGCACATCCGAGTCTCTCCTAGCCTTTGCTTACTAGTCTCATTAATGTAGTAACAGCATCAAACTGTGGGGAAAAGCACTGTAACTAAGTAACTGAAGCATCTGTACTTATTTTTAGTTTCTGCTTCTCACATCTTACCATACCTTTTTACTCCGCTAGATTTATTTGATAACTTGAGTTTATAGTTTCTTTTCAGAATTAGATGAATAAAAAATAAATACAGTATAAGCCTAATAATGGGACTTAAGTCATCTGTGGTGAGACCTTTACAGGCTACTCACCGAAGTTCAAATTATCCCTACCTTTACCAGCTACAACATTAAAATGATGAACACAATAACGCACCAGAAACGCACCTGTAACAGGGCATCTCAGTAAAAAGACGCCGACAGGTTTACGACCTCACCGGGTCTTCATCAGGACGGAAACTTAACAAATTGTTTGCACCTGTATGTTTCCGTCCTGATGAAAACCCGGTCAGATCTAAACCGGCCAGCGACGATTAATATTAAATATAAAAGACATTTACATTAATGGGACATGTAAAACTAGAGGAGTTCTTTCATCTACAAGACTACAAATCTAACAGTTACAAGTCAACTCTAAGAGATTTCTCCTAGACTGAGCAGGTTTCACAATTAGCCTGACAACTGACAGGGCTGAAAATGTTATTGCTAGCAGAGGTCGGCTAACGTCCTACATTAGCATTCGGCTAACGCTAGATAAAGTATCCCACCTGGAATAGAAAACAAGTTTGGACAACTGTGTTAACAGCGATGCAGCTACGCGCTGCCTACAGAACGCAACACATGAAATGTTTACTGTGATTTTCTACAACTTTCTAATACGACCCACCTGAGTAGCAGAACAGCTACCGCTGTCGTCCATCTTGAATCTCCATTACAATCAAACTTACAGAACCGCCACTGGAGACTAACTTGAAGAACCTAGCTACCACCTGATTGGACAATTTGACTCTGGTCTGTGATTGGACTGTCACTGTCTAATCAGATTCAGGTGTGTCATTCACACCTTACCTCAGTACGCCTGTGCATCAAACCAAGCTGGTCTTTAATCAGTAGTGTATGTGAAATACGTCCCCACACTGCCAATGGATAGCACTTTAGTATAGTAAGTTGGGGTACCATTCACTGTCAGGGCACAGAGTCAGCTTGGGTCCTTGGGCAAGGCCCTTAATGCCATCTGCCTAACAAGAGAGTAGAGTGAAATGAATGTAAAAAACATGAGAACACATTATTTAGAGAACTCTATCTTACTTAGTAAGTCATCTATCTTAATAATAAAGTAAAGCCGGGGATGTGAGAGCAGCAGACTGCTTAAATGCTCCTCATGCTCAAACTTGAGGGAAAAGGGGATCATGGAAGAAAAGACTGGTCACTCCTTGGAAGAAAGGTATTCTTGTTTGGATTTGTCTTTATTTCCCTTGTTTAATTCATCAGGAAATACAGCATTGGTTGTTCAGGATTCTTTCACAATTGTTTTGCAATGCATCACTCTTTGAACAACTTCTATTGTCTATTTTTATGAAATACTGTTAAATTAATATGTTGGATTGATGCTACTGATTAACTTACCCAGTGTTCACACTCCAGAGCTGATTTCAGCTCATTTTGTGTAATCAATCCAAAGCAGAACTAAGCAGGTAAAGGAATTTTATTCAATTTTTCCAGAACATCATAAATAGGAAGTCATCTGTAACAAACACCAGCCAGGTGTTTGTTGACAGCATCTCTGTGAATATATTTATAACATGCAGAACTAATGTGAATTTTGTACTATTGAACTGAAATATGGTTTATTCTTCAGATCTAAGAGCATATTTCAAGATACTGTGTGTAAATTTCATCAACATTATATTGGCTTGCAAAGTTAACTGTAATTACAACCAGATCCCCAATAGTAACAATACCACATACCTGATAGCCTCTGCAACACTGCCGACTCTGTACACCAAAGTAAGGTAGTCTTGTCAAGAGCAAGCTTTATTTAGTTAAAAAAAACAAAAAAAAAACAACGCCAAACCATTACATTTTTCTAGTCAGTTACACAACAGGAAGATGCATTTCCTCTTATGTGAAGCAGGTATGATCTCTGGGTACTGATCAAAACTATGTACATTAGAAAATAAAGTACAAAACTGTCAGTGTGAGGAAGTTGTCTTATAACAACAGGTACCCTGATGACGGCGATGACAACTGCACAGCTGACTGCAGACGACGAGGTGAGGATACACAGAATTGAGTGTTTTCATAGCAGTGGGTTTCAACCTGGTGAAGTCCAGTTTTATAGGCTCATTCCCTCTGTTCCATCTTGACTTTCGGTGGCTTGAGGAAGGTCCTGTTCTTCTTCTCCTTGCTCTTGCCTTTGGCCTGGAAGTTCCTCCAGCTGTCCACACGCCCGTCTCGTGTTTCCTGAAAACATAATATGATCATTAAATGGGGAACAAAAAAGTCAAGACAACCATAATCATAGTGGAACGCACCTCAAAGTTTTTCTGCCATTCTCTCTCACGCTTTGCTTTCTCTGCTGCCTCAATTTCTTCCTCTCTTGCCCTTTTCCTGGTAAATTTGGAGAAAAAGGATGACTTTCTAAATGAATATATGCCTTTCTTTCAGTAGTAAGGAAGAATTATATGCTTTTTTAAAAATCTTATCTTTAAACACAATTTCAAATTTTTACTGAATGAGTAAAGACAGGTTAACATTTAAGTCTTATAGAACAAAACCCGAAATGTAAATATACCATGTGTAATTTACCTTTCATGCATTTCCTTTGCTTCCCTTTCCTTCCTCTTGATTTCAAGCTCTGCGAACAGCTTCATGGTTTGTTTGTACACTGCTTGCTTGAACTGGAAAGGGACAATTTAAGATCATGTAAGGACAGTGGTGGAAGTAGTACTCTGATTATTTTGTTTACTTAAATAAAGTAGCAATACCACAGTGTAAAGACTGTTACAAGTAAAAGTACTGCATTCAAAATGTTAAGTACAAAAGTATTATCAAATTTACTTAAAAGTACTCATCATGCAGAATGACAGATTTCACATCAATGTATATCATATTATTAGACAATTATTGTGAATATCACATTTAACATTGCAGCTGGTAAAGGTGGAGCTACTATTAACTAACTTATATGGCTCTAACTTGAAGTACTTTAGATACTGCTGGGTAGCTTGTGAATTTCCCACCAAGGATCAATAAAGTCTTATTATACTGTATTTTGTTTTTGTTTTATTTATCCACAGTGGGTACGGAAAGTATTCAGACCCCCTTAAATTTTTCACTCTTTGTTTTATTGCAGCCACATGCTAAAATCATTTAAGTTCATTTTTGTTCCTCATTAATGTACACACAGCACCCCATATTGACATTTTAGCAGATTTATTAAAAAAGTAAAACTGAAAAACTGAAGTTGTAGAAAGTCAACCATCACTAACTAATTTCCTGAAGTATTCCTAAATATTTCCCAGAAAGGCCTATTACAATTTGGTACTAATTATGGGTGGAAATGGAGAAGGTGCTATTGGTGTTATTAACAAGTACCCACTTGTTATATTTGAGTTTCTAAGAAAATAAAAGTACATGTCAATATCCATCAGTATTGTGATCTAATGTCTTTTTCTGCCTCACTGTGCATTTCTGTGACTTACCAATTCAGGGTCATCCTCCTCCATATCCAGTGCCTTTCCTTCTTTCTTCAACTGTTTCTTTTTCTCCTTCACCTGTTGAGAGCACAGAGTGGTAGAAAGCAATATGTTACCAACCAAACAGTCAGAGGGCGAACTGATGCCAGTGTTTTCAAGGTCAAGGATTTTTGGAACCCTCACCATATGCTCTACATATTCCTTTCCTGCATGGATCACATCTAAGGCTCTCTTCTTCTGTTCAGGATCCAGTAGGAGTTTGTATGCTTTGTCCACAGCTAGAACATAGTAAATATTCAGGAGGTATTCAACTTGAAGATGGTTTCATCTATTAACAGCACGCACAAAAGCACAGGCATGAATATTGTTGTATTTGTTAATGTCATATGAAGCCACAATCGTAGACTAGATAATAAACTTCAATTGAAAATTGGGGGAGCTAATATAGAACGAGTATATGAAATTAAATTTCTAGGTGTCATAGTTGATGACAAATTCTCCTGGAAATCTCATATCAGATATGTTCAGCACAAAATAGCAAAGAATATATCGATATTGGCAAGGGTTAGATATATTTTGGACGGGAAAGCACTACGCATTTTGTATTCTTCATTGATTTTACCATACTTAGAGTATGGCATTGAAAACTGGGGAAATACATACAAAAGCTCACTTCAACCATTGTATATATTACAAAAAAGAGCGATAAGAATTGTGCATAAGATGGGGTATAGGGATCACACCAATGGAGCTTTCATACAGTCTAAATTGTTAAACTTTTTTGATTTAGTTGGATATAAGACTGCAGTGTTTATGTATAAAGCCAGGAGCAATTTATTACCTGGTGGAATTCAAAAACTATTTAATGAAAGGGAAGGGGGATACAATTTAAAGGGTCAGTTAAATTTAAAAATTCATGCTATACGTACAACCAAAAAAAGATTTTGTATTTCCATAAGCGGGGTAAAACTATGGAACAGTTTGAGTGTAGCCATAAAAAATAGTAATAGAATTGACGAGTTTAAACATAAATATAAAGGTATGTGTCAATCAAGATATATGCAAGAACAGGCTTAATGATTAATTAGATGGAACATTGTGGGTGTGGTGTATGAATGTTAACACCTTGTATTAATTCTTTAGTATGTTACTTGTGTGGTGTAGAAGATAATTATTTAAGAATGTAATTATGTAAGAATGTTAACACTCTGTTATAATTTTTTTAGTATATTACTTGTGTGGTGTAGAAGATAATTATTTATGTAGAGATACTGCTTGCAAACCAATGATGGTAAGATGATGTCATGGGGTAGGACTGGATAAGTCTGACTTCTTCCTACTCCATTCAAGCATGTACTAGGTATAAGCAAATTGATATTGGATTAGCATTTGTGGATATGTGTAAAATTATGTGTGTTGACATATCAACTGTCTTTACATGCTTGAAAGAATAAATCAAATCAAATCAAACATGAGTTCATCAGTTTAATGAGAGCCTATCTATATTTACTACATACTATATGTAAATAAGGATGTAAGGAATTTACCTTCAAAGGCTTTCTGTGCTCTGTCTGGATCATCCTGATTTTTGTCTGGATGGACCAAAATCGACAACTGCAGTCAAAAAGACCAAAGATTAGGAATTAAGAAATAACAAAAAACTATAAAAAAAGGGAGTACTATGACTATTTTCCATCCACAGATAAGACTATTGAAATATCTGTTCTTTTGCTTACCGCCCGAAATCTCTTCTTCAATTCATCATCTGTTGCATCTGGATCAATTTGCAGCACCTGAAAGTGATATGAACATTTTACTGACATAACCAGTGTCACTGCTGCATTAGTGATATGCTGAAATCCAGCTACTCTAAGAGTTATGGTAGGAAATAGATAATGGCAACATTAATAAATAAAAATACCGGAATACTGAAATGCCACTTTGTGACCAATTAAAATTAGAAATTGAGTTCAAATTCACAACATTTTACATTACTACAATTATCAATCATTTAAGTTATTTATTAAATAAAGATAAATATTTTACACCTTCCAAGATATGTTGCTAGCATCTCCCCATTTCACATTATTATAAATCAATATTTTGGGTTATTCATTTGTTGGTCAAACTCACTTTGGGTAACTCGGGTAACTTGTGTCATCTACCAGTGTTTCTGACATTTATTAACAGAAAATTAATTACCAGATACAGTATTGTGCAAAAAAAAAAACTATAAAAATACTGCTTATCCTTAAGAGGGTAGTCGGGGGTGGTACACCCTGGATAGGTCACCAGTCTATCACAGGGCTGACATGTAGACAAACTACTCACTCACTTACTCCTATGGGCAATTTAAAGTTGCCAATCAACCTAAGCTGCATGTCTTTGGACTGTAGGAACAAACTTGAGTATCTGGAGAGAAGCCACGCAGGCACTGGGTCCAAATCTAGAACCTTCTTGCAGTGAGGCAACAGTCACAGTTCATCACTGTTCCACCATGCCATGCATTATTTTAATAATGGTTTAATATTTAGATTCTTATCCATCATGTAATACCATAAGGGAGGCATGTGAGTGCTCCAAAATACAGTGTGCAGCATGGCAATAACCCCAGACTAAGTCAGTCATAGAACCACCATCTTCCAAGACAAAAAACAAGGGGTCCTGCAACAGATTGTCTGGCCCTCACAAAGCCCGGACTTCAGCATCATGGAGACAGTCTGACATTACATGAAGAGCCTAAATCCACAGAAAAATTCTGCTAAAGTGTATTAAGAAGAATCACTTCTGGTTTATAGGGAAACGAGGTCACACAATATTGAGTATTTTTTATATTTAAGAAATTTATACAAAGTTAAAATGATTAAAACTACTCATGGTATTATTTTTATTAGCCTTCTCAATTCACTGTGAGTGCCTAACACGTTTGCACAGTGCTATATAGAAATACTTCATCAGTACCCTTACCTCAAAGGGATTGAGATTGAAGTAGGACGAGCCAGGTCTGAGCAATCTGTCTATCTGCTGCTTGGAGGTTAACACAGAATCTCTCTTCTCAATCTGCTTCACCTGTCAAAAAGATGGAAACATTGTAAAATACAACCACAATCCATCTGAAAATGCACTGGTTGGTTATGTTTTAACGTTATTTTTCTGGTAATGTATTAATGCGGCCAGAATTCAGGAGTAAGGTGATGACTAAACAGAAAGCCTTTCAGAGAAAGCCTGACCTGAACCACATTACTGCCCAAAGCGTACACTGCACTGCAGCAGTCTCTCATTTATGAAGCTGCTATACAGAAGCCGAACAGCACAATAACTAGTATGTGTCAACCTGTGATTTCGTTTAAATAACATGGCTGACACTGACAAAACGAAAGCAAAAATACCGGTGTCCTGACAACACTAAACAGACGAAACTGTAAAAAAAAAATAATTAAAAAAACCCCCATCTCAGTAACGTTGTTAGCTAGCTTCTTGTTGTTAGCTGAAGCTCATGCCTGCATGACAGCGGGCGATAAACATTGCGGTTGTTGAGAAACAGAATTTAGCCGATGTACAGAAAACGACACTTTCAAAACACATACATTCATACGAGAATTATCGTACCTCCGTGTAAAAGTTTTGAAATAATTCATCCGACACAGTGTGAGATGAAGTCTCTCCTCCGGGTCCCGCCATCTTCCTTCAGGTTTACGTGGGACGTACACACATCACGTGACTACATGCAACTATCTCCTTTCTTTTTTCCCCCAAATTTAATAAATATATTGGCAAAGTTACATTCGAATTGCTCAGAATACGAAAATAAATTTCACTGTACATTGTTAAAACAGAAACCTCAAATGACCGGCAAAACTCGAAAAGGCATGCTAAGAAACGTCATTCAACAATGTCGCTTGCTTTATTTTGAAAAGACAGGAAATGACAAAACTTCCAGTAGGTTTCCGCCTCTACTTATTTTGGTGCGTGTTAAATTATGCACAAGAAGGCCGCACTAGCAATAGTTCCATATTATTTAGTATAGTAAATTATTTTAGTAAAGAAGACACCCCGACATTAAACAACCGAGCTTGGCATACAATTATAAAGAATATGTTGCAGTGTCCTAAAAACCGGAACATTTTTATGCATAAGATACTACCCGTGTTTTGAGTCTCGAATGCCCTGAACCACGTGTTGCCAGATATGATTTTACCCGTAATTTAACCACTGGGGTAGCATGGTGTGGATAAAATGAGCAGTAAAGGCATGGGTAAATTACTGCCTAGTTACTGTGGTTCACCCATTATGTTTACATGCCCACCTCCATTTCAAACGGCTGTGAATGGTAAAATGTGTATTTAGAAATCTGTTTGTCAATGTAAAAACCATCATTGGACTGATTTAAACACAAAATGCATAATGACTTCCAAAGCGGTGATTTGTGTGAACATTGTGAAATTAATATATTTCAATAAACTGTAAATATCCATACACATACATGGCTGGGAAATAATATGTACTGAACAACCAAGAGCAACAGATGATTTTGCTTTACAGTGATAATTCTTTACGCTGGGCATGGCAGCTGTCTGCTGATGGAGTTCTGGATAACAGCATGTCCATCTGCTGTATCCTATTCCTCTGCAGTAGGTGGAAAGACAAGCATTAGAATATAGTGATAAACTCATGGAAGACAGTTGATGCAAACAATACAAATGCTACAAGAAAAAGCTTTCTTCATTACGAGTAGCTGCAGTCATTCATAAGTATTTCTAACCTGTATCTTCTGCAGAGCTGTAATCAAGGAAGCCAGCTAATGTTCCCTTGAGTACTAGACCTCATTGCACAATCTTGTTAAGTAGTTCATTTGGAGGAACATAATCACATGATGGTCTGGCCAGCACCTTGTAGGAATCGTACCCTGAATCACAGCTAGAAAACAGCCACACAGACAAGGATATGTTAACAAATCTTTGTTGATCAGGTCTAAGCATCAGCATGACTATCAAAGATGGACTCCTGTCTGTAGTATGATGCAATATATCTATAACAACTGAAAAAAAAGAATGCAAATGCATTCGATGGGAGGTAAACAGGTCATAAAGAGACAACTAAGACATCATAAATAACAACATTTAAAACTAGAAACATGGTGAGATTTTGAGTATTAGTTAAAATAATGAACAATCTTACCAATCAGTCCCCTCCATTTGTGTGAACTCATTCACATGGATTGGGGCAGCTCCTTTACTGCCTGGTGACAAGAGGCAACATATAAAGACACAGTTCTGACATGAGAAGCTGATAAAGAATGTGCCAGCATTTGATGTGCACACCAAAATATGTAAGTCAGTTGGTACAGTTTGCTACTAGGGTTCCTACATCCCAGTCTTACCTGTATAAATAAGTAATGTATCCCATCTACTGCCATCTTGTGGTGTTAAAGGGTACATACATCAGTTATGAGGCACATCTATTGTTCCAACATAAGCCAATTACACTAATATTTCATTCAGTATCCCCTCTACAGTCTGGATGCACTTTAAAAACAGCCCCTCTAGTTAAAATCTATCATTAAGTAATGCATTTGCAAGTCTGGAAATAGCCAATAAATGCAGCATCGGTCAAAACAATAGAGCACTAGTTGTGCCCGTGTGGAACTCCTACCTCTAGTGGTAATGGAAGCATATTACCCACTGCCCTTAATTCATAGAATGTGTTTACAGACAGCTAATGTGGATTTGGAGTTGGAAGCCAAAACGGTCAACAGATGTTTGGGGACAGAGTTTTGGGGTTTATAGTATTTACAAAATCTTGACCGTCTGCCTTTGACTGTTAAATTCATGCTGGTAACACAATTTTAATATTTCAAAAAATTCTAGTCAACTTTAGTTATATCCTTGATATCCTGAAAAAATCCTACTGAATTACAAAGCTTCATTTGTAGCACAGTATATCAGAAAAGAAGCATTACAAAGTACAATTATGGCTAGTGTTTCTCCAGTGATTACAATTAGCTACAGGAGAGGAGACAGTACTCTGTGCAAGGCTAGCTCACCCTGGAGTACCGTTCAGGTGAGTTCCTCATTCTAGTGGTGCCGCTCTCAATGCTTCTCCACCTAGGCAGGTTGGAATAAGAGGACAGACACATGAAACAAAATACAATACCATGGTACTAAAAAGGCAGATGCTAAAAACACTTGTGTAACTACGTTATAGGAATTTTAACCCTTTGGATGGTCACAGCCACTGTCTTTAAAAAGGAGAGAAAAAGTGAACAAGTGGAACATAATGAACTGTAGGCAATTCAGCACCAAAGTGCAACTCCATTCAAAGTCAGATGTGTTAGTTATCAGGACGCCAGTGTAAGTGACATCTCGCCGATATCCAAGACCATCTTTGTCAATAAATGCTGCATGAACAGGTGTACACAGTATATGCTTCAACAGACATCAACCTATCTTAATAAATACGTTTTGTTAAAAAGGTGTGAAAAATACTATAGTTGCAAAACACAGGAATTTTACACCTGGTAACATTTGGGATATTTATTTCTCAGTTTCTTCTACTGCATTAACATCCTTTGGAAATTTGCACACAGTGTCTTCAAATTGTTTAAGCCACATTGGTTAGAATGTTTCTCTGGCTGCTCTGAGCAGACATGCTATGAAGGATGAGGTTAAAATACAGACAGGAACCATGTAAGGCCACGTGTAGAGTAAGAATGTTAGTGAATTATGAGTAATTGTTCATTAAGCATCCACAATTTTCTTAGGGATAAATTTACCTCTGCAAAGCACTCAATGTTTCCCGTCTTCAAAAAAAATGCATAGAACATTCACTTAAGGTAGGCTGGAGTTGACTAAAGCATACACTGTTTACTGTGCACACAAATTTTGACCAAACATAATAATCTTGGTAATCACAAGATGTCAGAATTACAGTTGGGCCCTTTCAATAACTGCCTGTATTGCTGGATTGTTCAATGTACCAATTCTGAGTGACTGTAGTCTAATGTAACATGCACAGAAAAATAAAGGGTTAAAATCCTGTTTAACTATCGTGCCATCCAAACACCTTTGTTTTCTTGTCCCGTGGTCTGACTCACAGTTTCAGTCTTTTGTGATTATCCTTTGAAGCAAAAACAAAAAAAAATTGACTTGGAAAAGAAGATCTTTGTCCAAATGTGAGAATTGAGGTAAAATCAAATACTGAATGACAACACTTAATTTGAGTATCTGACAACTGACTGATGCTCAGCTGAGTTTTATTGAAACGAAACAAACGCAAAAGTTATAAATACAAAGAACATCAGAGAACAAACTACTATGGCTCTTAAGGTAAGCCAAACCAAATTCTATTGGGCAAGTTCAAAGAAAACATAGGAAGTTATCAGTTTAAAAATAAAAAAAAAACACAATTTGTCTACTTCTAGAAATGCTATGCATACACTTATAACATTACAAAACTTTGATTTCTTCCTTCCTGTGGATTCTTTTCTCCACCACTGCAAAAAAATGAAGTATGAAGCTCTATCCATATGCATTTATTTACAAGCAAGTCCCTATGCAACTATGAGAAACCACAAATAAAGGAAGTACAAGAAGGAGAGGGGAGGAAAGCGGCACGGACAAAAACTTCCTGAAAGGCAGTATTATTTAATGTCCTCTCAGACTTTGAGAATCAATGTCCACTTTTTTGTAAATGTTCATTGTTGGCTTTAAAAGAACCAGGAACAAAAAGTAACAATAAAAATGTTTTGAGTGTTTTTATTTTTAAAGACAAATGTCCCAATGTACAGTAACCGCAGGAGTAAGAAATGATTCACCACAACGGTTACGTTCACTTCTTCAGCCAAAAGGCTTTCCAGCCAATCATCGCGAGCCAATTCTGGGGTCTGTCCATTTTTTTTCTGAGATGTACAGATTTATTTTCATGAAGGGTGAAGAATAAAAAGTCAATCAAAAATTCTGGCCAATCTCCATTTTTTTCCTTTTTCTTTTATTGTTGTTTTCTCTTTTTTTGATGTAACTTTGCCAAATACCTTTTGATGCATCTACTTCCACTGCTGCCCATAAGAATCCTGTGAAAACTCCATGGTGTCATTACTGTAACCATAGTTACCGGAATAGTCGGCCCCTTGCTGCAGGGGCTGCTGGGCGATGGGCTGGGACCCCCAGTTCTGTTGGTTGTTGGTCTGGCGGCGCTTGGAGTCAGGCTGGTTAAACACGTCTGCCTTCCTCTTTCCGCCGACATTTCCTCCGCGATTGCCCCTGGCCCCACGAGGACCACGGCCCCTCTGTGGCTGGAAAGGGGCTCCCCGCCCTCCTCGGCCACCCCTCGGACTACCAAGGGGTGGTCCTCTTTGGGCATAACCGCCTCTGCCTCGTGCAGGTGGTGCTCCACGAGCCCTAGGTGGAGGTGGTCCCCCTCTGTTGGGACGGGTACCACGACCCCTTATGCTGTAAACATCTTCGTAGCCGTAGTAAGGGTCTTCGTAGCCACCACGGTAGTCATGATAGTCATAGCCATAGTAGTCATCATAATAGTCTTCGTATCCATAGTAATCTGGTGGATAGGCATAGCCCCCTCGGCCACCACGACCCCTGCCTCGGCCTGGTGGTGGCATGCGTGGCGGTGGGTAGTAGTAGTAGTAGTCATCATATCTGCAGATAGAAAGGACCGTGTTACACTGACTTACTCAAGTGGCTGACCAGTCACAAATCTGTGGCTCGTGAACTCACCCTGCATTCCTGGTGGTCTGCCGAGCTGCTTGGCGCTCTTTCCGTTTCTTGTCTGGGGGTTTTGCCAGGACTATCTCAATTTCCTCTCCTCCTAGCTCCTTCCCGTTCATCTCATCCATTGCCTTAATAAAACAGAATTATCCATTACAAAAAACAAACAAACAAACAAACAAACAAACAAACAAAAACAAAAAAACACACCTTAACAGCAGCATCCCTTTCTTCAAAATGGACAAAAGCATAGTCTTTCAGTTTTTTCACTCGCTCTAGCTTTCCAAACTGCGAGAATGTCTTTTCAAGAAGCTCTTCAGTCACTGCTGTGGCCAGCTTCCTGACAAAGAGCACCTTCACCTATGTAGACAACAAACAGGATTAACTTCTGAAGTACTGCAGAGCTTGGGTTCCATCTTCTGAGGAGCATAACCTAACCAAATGAACCTACTAACCTTGGCCATGACCTCTGGGTCTGGCTCGGCAACGGGGTCAGCCCACTCTACAGTGACTGGGTTCCCCCAAACCTTGACCTTGCCACTCATTAGGCGGCGGCGAGCCTGTGCTGCAGACTTGTGGTCCTCATACTCCAGGAAACAGAAGCCACGGTTCTTCTTCTTGTCATCAGGCTGGTGGTACAGTATCACCTCTTGCAGACCCTCTAAAGCATAAAACAATATCTGTAATTCCTTGTAACAGCAAGGCTCAAGTTCCAGCTGCATCCTTTTCCATTCCTCTTATCCTTCAGAAAGAGGATTTAATTTATAGAGTTTACATTTGAAACTAACCTGTAACTTTCCCAAAGTCTTCCAGTATACTTTCTTTTGTCTTGTTCTTTGGAATCGATCCAACAAACAGGCGATTGTTTGCAACAGATATACACACTCCCAAATACTTTCCAGGGCGGATTTCATGGTTATCACACTGAAAATAAATTGGAGACTATGTGAAATACATGACAAAATAAACCACAACTTAAATAATGAAGCCATTTTCTAAAATGTCCAATGTCCTTTAAAATCTGTTATACTGTAAGCTTGCATAGTTTTTTTTTCAATATCCTGCCATATTACTTACAAGCTTCACAGCCTTTTGTGCATCATCCTTATTGCAGTATGTGATGAAGGCATAACCTCTGTTCTGACCAGACAGAGGGTCCATCATTAACCTGAGGTCCCAGATGGCACCAGCAGACTCAAAGAGTGGCACCAGCTCATCTTCATACAAATCCCTGGGGATTTTTCCAACAAACACCTGAGAAAGAAGAGAGAAACAAGTGTTAGGATTTGTAAAGCTCAATATACTGCCTGACATTTAGGCTTTTTTTGTAAATTATACTGGAGCAAAGACCCAATTATGGACACAGTGTAAAACATTAGAGCCATCTGTTAATCTATCTTTTGCCAGTGACTTATCTACCTCAGTTCCAATCCCTGGCTGTGCCCCTGTGAACACATTCTCGGGTGGGGGACCTCCATATTTTCTCTGCCCTGTGGTGACATCCAGAGTGTATCCTGTCCGCTCCAAGAGAGCCTAGAAAAACACAAATTTTTAAACTGGGCTGCATGGATGAAAAAGCATGTTTACACGACAGTCTTTCTAAACTACACAGCAAAGCTCAGTCACATGATTTTGTTTACCTTTATTTTCGCCTCATCTGGGCCCTTGGTGGACTCTTGTACTTTACTTCCCTGTTTTTCCCTCTGTCTATAAGTCTTCATGACTCCACAAAGGAAAGCACTTTTATTCTGCGTTAAAAACAAATTAGTTATTTGCAACAACAGACATGAACATAAAATACCACTTAAAAGGCAAAAAGGAATGACATGCATCCATGTGCTTACCTGTACATGGGACAGATCACTCTCTTTGAACTGCTGCAGTACAGTAAGTGCTCCCTCCTCATTGAACTCCCGCAATGCATCAATAGCCCTTTCATCCAGGTCAACATATGCCACCAAGCCTACGATTAAAATGCATGGTCACCCTTAGCTAGAGTAGATACCTTTTTAGTACACTGGCATTGCATATAATCATATTTAATAACTGATTTAAGCTAAAACAACTATTACCCACCTGTCCGGAAGATATTATCTAGACTTTCAGCCACTTTCAGGGGCAGTCCAGCATCGAGGAGTGTCTGGTAGTTCTCTGTGTGTGGTGTTGTCACATCCATGGGCTCTTCTTCTTCCTTTACTGGAGCAGAACTACCGTTCACCTCAGCGGCATCCATTCTCCTGTAACACAACACCCCCAAACAATGCAATAATAAAAAGATTATGAATGTATTTTCTTGATCAAGTATTGTGATCCCTAGACAGATTTGAAGCTTTACCAAAAACAACATTAACATATACATCATATACTGTTATTGAACTAAATAGTTTTTAATCACAAATAATGGCCCATTTAACTAAGACCATTACTGTAATTCCAAATAAAGACATGGGACAATTTTAAAGATCATAGCAATAGATAAATTTATCCAAATGATGTATGATGACTTAAACTGAAGTAAAAAGCTTCAGGTATTTAATGTCAACAACTCGGCCCGGTCACTGTAAGAAACCACTCAGAGCCAGCGTCCCGCCCCCTTCACATGCCTCTTGCTAGCAACGAGGTAGATATTTTTTATTTTTATTTGCACCGGATCTTCCTAGGCGAACGCAATTTCTAGCATCACTTGGATGCTTTTTACAATTTCTAGATCAAATTGTATTACCAAAACGCTTTCTCGTTTTGCGGCAACAGTATTATTACCTTGCTGGTTAGCTAACGAGCTTATACGAAGGCCTCGACGTGCAGAAAGACGTCTTTCACAAATCAAACATAAGCGTCGTATAAGGTGCAAATACATAGTTAGCAAAACTTACCAGTCTATTTCAGAAAATTAATTATGGCTTTTGTTTAAATGTGAAACAATTGACTTGTTGCACGTACAAAAATGTCTAATATGAAGAATTACGTTTCTAACCCACGAGACAAATTTCCAGACAGCTACGGTCTCCTGGTCGGCTCGCCAGAACAACGCCACGGCTCTTCTTCTTCGTCTTCTTCTGAGGTTTATAGGCGGTTGGCAAACAACGAATAGGTGCATTACCGCCACCAACTGGTAAGGAGTGTGGTTCAAGAGGCAACAATAAAACGCCACGGTTCACCAAGCATTGCGAGGTGTAAACGAAAAAATGCGAAGTAAAATAGGTGTGTTTGTTTTGACATGCCAGGACAAGCATCCTCATATAGAAGAGCAAAAGCTTACAAAATGTTTGATACACAGCAACTTTACACGGGGGATGAAAGGAGCTTTACCATAGTTTGATAATAATGGCAAAACTTGATGACATAAAATCCAAGTTATGTAGCTATACAAATGTGCATGGGTAGGTCAAGGACTGTTAGTGGGCAACATGGTGAACAAAAACGAGCGCTTTATCATTACCCATCCAACCACGGAGGTTGAGCATCATCTAGTGAAATTCCCTTTTCTAAATGTACTGCATACAGGATGAGACACTTTCCTATGAGTTATTCAAAGTACAAATAATTGTCATTTTGGCAATAAAGGGGCTATACAGTAACACACAGGTTGAAAAGGTTTCATGAAATGTGAAAAATTAAGTACTTTATTGTTTTAAGTATTCATGCTATTAGTGTGGAATCTTATACAGGACCTGCCTTAGCAGCAAATTAATATCTGCTAATCATTTACATGGCAATAAGATCTCAGGAAGAGGAATGATAACAGGCTTCCGAGATTCAATCATCATGTTTGAGCTTTCTGATTTTGCCCTTGTGGCGGTCAATCTCCTTCTGTAGGCGCTCAATCTCCTTTTTGTGGTGCTCGATCTCCTCTGTGTGATGCTTCCTCAGTGCTTCCATCTGCTCCTTCTCTTTCTGCCTGCAGGTGGAAACAAGGTGAAGAGGATATGGGGTCAAGGATTTTTCATGAGGTTTCAACAGTGAGACTACTAATAAAATGGCTTTTTTCTCACTTGAAGTACCGCTCCTCTTCTGCTACTTCTCTCTTTCCAAATGCACCCCCAGCTTCCCTCACAGAGCCACCTCCACCTCCACCTTTGCCTGCTCCCTTGCCCAGCTCACCAAGCTGTTATAAGCAGTGGAAATACCATATATAGTACATGTATATTGTGTCACAATTTACATCTAAAGCACCACAAAGCAATTTGGTTGGTAATATGAGGGCACACGAAGTAAGCGACTGACTGACCAGCAAAAACCAGGTCTGCGGTCAACAGTCACATCATCATCCTAGATAATGGACGCTTTGATCTTGTTGTGATGCGCGCCTGTCTAGGTGCATGTACAATGCTCGTGCACGGTGCTTGTTATACCTCGGGTCGCGCTGCGCAGGACATGCAAAACTTAAAAAATAAAAATGACACCGTGTTCAATGAGTATTGTGCACATCAATATACATATAACAGATACAATTTTGATTAGTGATCATATTTGGAGGATTGGCTTATGACCAACGAGACATTAATGTGGCTAATTAGTTGACCAGTGGTTCTCTTACGCGCTGGTATATAAACAAATATGTCAAACTACATTTTTCAGTGGAAAATCTTACTGAGATCCGACCTGGCAAGTCCGCCAGTAGGCTAGCAATCCGCCAAGGTCTGTTAAAGGGGGTGTGAGGTTACACACTGACTGGATATTTGCATGTTACGCCTAAAACACACTCTTGTTTTAATGAGATCAAGTGTAGCCCTGTGTTTGATGAACCGTTTGTCCTAGTTGTCAAATTGCCGAAATGAACATGGACACACCCAAACACCATTTGTGCCAATACATCTCGATCAGACACCCTGGATCCTCAGAACAGGGCCCATACAGTCACCAGCCACTTTATTAGGTACACCTGTACGAATGTATGCACTTCAATGCAACACGTCGGCCTTAACATCTGTGTTTATGAAGCTCAAAATATTTCAGTCGTTGGTGAAATTATAAACACTGAATTATGTTTATTATTGAGACGATTTAAAAGTCTTGCGGTACTTGACTACGTTATATTTAGAGACGTCTCTATATTTGTCATCTCCAGCTACATAGAGGAGAGGGCCAAAATATTAGGAACACCTCTGACTATAATGTGGCCTAATACAATATTGCTTTTAACAGTGATGAATAATAAACATAACTGAATATATACGTTTATGACAATTTCTCCAAAAACACGCATTCTGAACCTCGTAAACAGATGGTAAGGCGTTAAGTGTTGCATTAACTTGCATACAATAGTCCATGGTCTGGATACATGCTATTGTAGCTCTCTGCTCTGACTAAACAGCAAGCAGTGTCACGAAATTAAAACTTCTCCAATGAAGTGAAGAATAATTTGGCAATTTTCGAATAATGTGTATGTGAGGAACATTACCGTTAAGTGCATACATCTGTGCTTAATAGCTACGTATTAAAAAATAACGCTAAACCAGCAAAATCAAGCGATCTCGACCACACACGTTAGCGAGTAGCTAGCCCTGCTAGCGTCATCCGTGAACAACTCCACTGGTTTTAGCAAACTAATGCTAACATCCAAAGTCTTCCGTTCCCAGTTTACCTGATCAGATGCCATTCTAATCGGAGAGACTATGTATCTTCTTAAGTTTGCTGACAGGAGAAACCTTGACATAATGACTCAGCGACTACGTACAGCGGAGAACAGCAAACTTTACTGTTTCTACTAATAGACGCTCAAAATGCGGCATGAAGACAAACACCTCGATTGCACGCCTGTTACCGCCACCACATGGTTAGGGGTAACTGCAGCCTTGCTTATGTACAGTTGGATATTTACAGTGGTTTAAACGTTGCAAGATATGCAGCTGTGCCAACGTAAAAAAACAAACGTGGATTGTATAAGTGCTCATACAGAATTAAAGCAATTTCCAATTAGGACTGACCACGGAAACATTTTTACACATTCAGTTGACCTGCGGTGCACTGACGAAAAGACTGGCTTACACAAGAACTTAATCAAATGGTAGTGTAATAATTGAGCATTCTCCATTTCTTATATTATTGTACCAAATTACATAATTCGTTCCAGGAAATGTCTATTAAATTATCAGGATATCACTGACTCATAAAATAAAGCGTTGCTCAGATTTTATGCAACAGCTCATTAAACTTCTCTTGTTGCTAAACATGACATGATGCTCAGTTCATGATATTCATAGTTGTATCTTCTATGATTCTCCAAAAGAACTAAACTGTGTGATGCTGAAACTGCATTCAGTGTGGACAATGTAAAACTATAGCATTGTTTTGGGGAAATTATTTAATTCATCTACTTTTCCAACTGAAGATTTCTGGTCAAAAGCTCTAGGGGCCTGCACAGGTACAGTACATTCTGGCCAGGTCTCAAGTCAAATAGAGATGAGTAACCTTCAGAAATCTTTCAGATGCAGTGACACAGAAAATCACATTTGGAGCAATACAAAATATAGATTTCCCCTCCTTCCTTTGTGTTCAGCCATTTATACTTATCGATCACGTCTAAGAAGCTGCACAGACCTGTCTAATTGAGTTCATGCTTATATTTTGTAACCAGAACTCAACATATGCCAATTTGACATCCCTGTGCTGTGGTCCTATTACTCAGAAGAATGAGACTTATCTCTCAAATGCTGGATGAGACACACCCAGCAACACAAAGAGAAGGTTTGACCTGTAAAGTGAGGTGGTTTGGAACAGATGAGTCATAATGGAGTCCCATTGATGAAGAGCACTCCCTGCCAGACGCTACTCATTCCAGAGCAGTGTGTGTGAGCTACTGTCCACAACACTCCCCTTTCTTTGCCTGAATCCAGCACAGTTAATTGTCAACGAGAGAGCGTAGGCATGGTGCTGTTCTGATGATGTGCTGCATCCCGTCAGGCTGTTCAAGTTCAGTAATGATCAGGATGATCTGGAAACCTCTGTGAAAAGAAAAGCAGGCAGACTAATCAGGGCAATGTGTTCTGCAATAAAACATCCTTAGTCTGTAAATATGCAGGGACAAATCCCAGAGACAGGAGGTATAAAAGGTTTGTACACAACTTAGAGACTGTGCAAATGGTGCAAACAATGAAAAGCGTTTGTGTAGTTGGTTATTTGATTTTCCAGTATAGATCCAAACACTCAGAGAGACATTTTGGACATACTTTTCCACATCAGCAAGAGGGGCCTGAGGTAGTAACATCCTTGGAACAAATGGTGGCAGTACACTCTCACACAGATGGAGAGCATCTGCTGTGGTGCAGTGAATATCGAACAGGAATATGTTCATTCATATAACATCCATATAAAACCATTTCTTCCCTTATGATGGAAGATAATCAAGTGCTCACTGTTGAATGGAAATAGAGCTTCATATTGAGCACTAAGTATTGTCGTGAAGTATAGGTTCCTATATTCACAGAGGATGATGGTTATTTTGCATTTGTCACATAACTCACAATGACAATTGTCAGAAAGCAAAATAACATGTAAACCCTTCAATAAGATGGCTAATAAGAGTAATGAGTAAAATGCCCTTGTTTCTGCATAGATACAGACATACAGAACTTTCATGCGAATACCTTCTGATGTAAAATGACTCCCGAGGACATAATAAATCATGGCTGAATGTCACCGGAAGTAATTTTGTTGTGTTTGGGAGAAATCATCAGGTACCACACTGAGGCAATCTGAGCTTTGAAGACTGTTCCTCTGTGTGGCTGTGCATGTGTTTCTTTCATGGCCATGTACGGTCTTCCGGTCTACAGGGTACAGAGCAGCCAGTTACCTGAATTCTTTCAGAGCTGCTCACCTCGCTGGCTCAAGTGTTGCTATAGGAAATAGTATCCTGGCAACAGCACTAACCTGAGCAAAGACAAAGTAAGGTCATGCAGACAACGAGATGTGGCACAATGTTCGATCCATTCTCATAACCTCTTCTTACAAGGTCATTCATTACAATATTGTCATTATATCCCTTCAGTATTTTTACATTATTATTCTTTAAAACATTCACTGTAAATTTACATTATACCTGCACAGCTCCATTTACTGATACAGCCATTTATATCATGCATAATATGTATCATGTGACTTCTACCAGTGCACTATCAATAATGTGCCATGTGCCTGCCGTGTGAAATTCATTCTGGGGAAAAAGCATGCTGATAAACCTCTGGGGATGTAGGTGATCAGGATTTCAACACATATAGCCGAGATAATAACGTTGTGTTGGAAATGACAGATACCTTTCTTTCCTAGGAACTGCTATCTTGTGGAGCATGTTTATGAAACATACATTAAATGTAAATTCAATTGCATTAAAATTGCATTGCAGGAACCTGCAAGCTATGATATCTGTCTACAGAATCTATCTCTATCTATTAAACAGTGTATGGCTGTATAATATTAACTTGTCCGTGTGTAGAGAAATACAGCACCAGTAGCATAGTGTTTTCTTTTGGAATTGATTTTGCATGCCAACCACTATGACGCAGGCTGATGTCAGTCCACATCAAAGTATTAATGAGTTTCTTTAGCTGCTAAAAAATTCCTGTACACAGCTAAATCCTCTAATGGAAAGGTCAGTGCCAGCTGATTATTAACAGGGGCACTTACAAAAAAAATACCAGCAACAGCAGTCCAGATAGCTCCACCACTCTGCCTTCATCGTTCGCATTCTTGCAAGTTTCAAATTCTGATACATAAAAACGTTTCCTTTCACCTGCTGATTTTCTCTTAGCATTCAGATAAGAGGGTAATATGCAAAACATAGTCTTTTTGCATGTTTTATACTTTAAATCTTTTTATTTTTTGTGTAATCAGTATAGAATATACATAAATTTGTCGATTTTAATTCATCAGATACATCATGATTGTTTTGATTTGAAGCATGAGTCGTGCATGTGAGTAATAAGCTATATTGTAGTGCAGTATCTGAAAGCCATAACATTATTAACTAACTTACTATTTTTACTAACTTACTACTCCAATATTTTTAACAATGAAAACATGATTTTAAATTAGCACAAGTGACACACTCAAAAATATAAAGGTCAGTTTGGTTAGCAGGTTATATACCACCCAGATTTTTGGAGGAGTTTACAACAACCACTGATGAGGACAAATCTTTTCATGATTGGATTCTTAATGTCCTGTGTCTTTTCCCCTATTGTCTGAATTCCTTTTGCAAATGCCTTCACCCACTGCTGGCCAGCAGGTGTCACTGGTGCCACCAGAGGTGTCACAGAGCGTTACATACCATAGCCACCCACAGGTTACCTCTTTTCATATACAGTAGATCCTCAAATACCATCTGGCAGCTGCCTTGAGGAGTGACAGACACTGTAACAGCACATCAGAGGTGACAACTATGTGCCGCTGCCAGTATATGAGCTTGTTTTCACTCCAGAGTCTGCTGGTGCTGAAACGCCTTGTTGCTAATAGCCTTCATGAGATGTCTGGATGTTGCCATGGTGACATCAGGATTGATGAAGGGGTCCAGGGGTCTTTGTGTTCTGTACATACAAGGAACAGTGGCCGACATTATTTACCAGATTTGCAGGCAGCCTAGCAGTAATTACAAGAGGATTTGACAATGTAAAATCCACCAATCAGCTCTTTGGAAAAAGTAAAGTTCACTTTTTACTTATTTTATTAGACTTAATTTCTTATAGCACTGTTGCAGCTTTCACTAACAGCTGCATTATAATGTAAAAGGGTTTGTCTCTGTTAGATTGATAATTGAGCACTTTCTGCAGGTCATTGAACAGTCTGGATTAGTGAAACATACATGTTTATGAACAGGATTTTCCAGCAGCTCTGTTAGGCTGTACTCAGATACAGTTCATGGTGCTTTTGTTAGGTGCCGTTCGCACCAGTCAGTGTGCGAACGAGAAAGAGGCGGTAGCCGACTTCGGTGCATGCAGTGATTTATTATATACAGTGATGAAGGGAGTAACAATACACAGAGGGAAATAGTACGTAGTCCTGTCGATGAGTAGTAACCGGGTGTTGACCAACAGTAGGAGGCGAGGAGATGGAGAGCTGGGCCGAGCTGCGTAGGCTGGGTCACTCCTGGGCTGGTCGGTGGTGATGGTGGCTACTGAAGGTAGAGACAGAGAGATGAAGGCAATAGTGGAACAGACAGGCGACTGAGCATTGACCTGCCTGGGAGGGGAGAGTGGAGCCACGGTCTGGAGGAACAGTCCATGGGGGGAACACAAAACAGTAGCTGGCTAGGGGATAAATACATACAAAACAATGAAAGAGCACGGAGAAAAAAATGGCCTAGAGACGAGAACGAACTGGCAAGTGACTGAGGAGTGAAACCGGGTAATATAGTGAGCAACCTAATCAAGTGCAGCTGGTGATAAGGGAGTGAGGAACAGGTGAATGTGATTAGTGTAAATGGGCCAGAGACAGTAGGAAAGGTGAGGGAGGCCAGAGCGGCCGAGCAAACCTGACAGCTTTGAGCTAACTGCTAATGTTTAGCAGGTATGTTGTTTAATATCTTAACCTGGCAAGTTAGTGTGCCACTATTTACCAATTAGCACTAAAATCGAAGTACTGCTGAGGGTGATGAGAACGACAGGCTATAGATCAATAAAATGTTCACCTGATCATAACACTAAATGAAAAGAAGTCACCCTGATGAGCTATGAATAAATCCCTGCATCCAACAGTTGTTGAGATGTTTCATAAAAGCTCTTACAATGTTGCTACAAGAAAAAAAATCACCAAAATCATGACACATCATCAGGGAACCAGGAATGTTTGTAAAAATGTAGATGCTGAGATATTTCACAGGGTTAATGAAGTCTTTGACCTGCTGGTAGTAATAAAAGAAATGCCAGGGGATCAGCCAGAGTCAATATGATTCTGACAAAGATTAAAATGTGCACAAGATTTAATGGCAATCCATTTGATAGTTGTTTGAGATATTTAAGCCAAAGTGCATAGACTGACAGACCAAGATTGCCACCTCTAGTGCAATGTTCAATTTCCATATGTCCCCTATCATTTCATTTAAAATGGTGACTGCTCATGCAGCCTTACTATTGTCTCACTCCTTTGTGACCACACTGAGTCTCAGGTTCCTGCTGGATTCCATCAGCATTAATGTTGGTTTTTAGTGTCCCCTAGTCCAGTCAGTCCTTGGGGTTAGCATATGCTCTGAAAGTAAGACAAGTGGCAACACCCTCCACAAAAACACTCTCAAGAGACTGTTGGCATTTAGCTATGGCGCACAAACACGACTGTAATTCACCCCATCTGGCTTTTGTCATTCTGAGGTAAAGAAACCACATGGGGTTACAGTGATCCTTTATCAATCCCAGTAAGGAAGGAAAGATCAAGAAAAAGAGAAGGTATGTAGAGTTTGAACAGATATGTCTAAGTTCTTAATTCAGGTAAATCATAACATAAACCTTTGCAGGCCCCTCTCGTTGTTTTTGTTCCCTGATGTTCAAATTTTAAGAACAGGGTGTCACAGTTCTGTAAAACAATTTCAATACAACATGTTTTTAACAGATGAAATAAATTGCTGTTTGCAAGACTGGTACTGGGTCACTGACTACAAATAAAACTTGATGGTCTAGCTTAGCTAGGATTTTAAGACAAATTGTGCATTTAATGTTACAGTTGAAATATAACTAACTTTTTGGTGTAGGTTACTTACTAACACATCCCCTTTGATCAAGCTGAAAGGGCGTATTTCCAAATATAGCATATGGTGATGATCACACAAACACCTGCGTTAGCACCGTGCCCACCTGGAGGCCAGGTGAGCACCAGTGTTGTGTCGAGGTGTTTCCCCTCAGCAGAACCCTACCTGTATCCTAACTATAACGATAGAGGAGGGGGTGGGGGTGCAGTGTGGGTACTAATATCAGTTTTAACTGGGGGAAGCACATCCTGATGGGGGGACAGATTTCAACACTGGACTGGTGCTCGCGTGTGTACACTGGAGGTGTTCAGGGACCACGATGAGTGTAGGTCACTGGTGTTTTGAAGGCACTCAGAGTCCAATACACAATCAATTTGAGATATCTAGCATATAGGGCATGTAAACAGGGAAATTCTTTGACTTTGGTCTGATGCTTTTGCTATTCTTATGTGCATGTCGCATCATTAATTATTTCATGCATAGACAACCAAAGTCTTTCTTCACTTTTGTCAGGATGTTCCCGTTCTTTTTGTGCTCAGTATAATACTGTGTGCTCTGCAGAGATCACTGAGCTGGACGACGGGCCATTCAGTCACCGAGTCACTGACAATTTCAGGAATAACATGCAGGGTCGAATTGAACATTACTGGTCATCATGATGTGCAAATGATCTTTTTCTTCCCCCCTTGGATCACATTGTCAGTTGCAGAAGAGCGCTGAGGATGTTTGCCAGCACAGCCTTAACCCATCTGACTGAAGTAGAACTATATAAATTAGTTGCAAATTTCTTGGAGATGCAAATTATAAATTATTATTATACTGTAGGTATTCAGATGTATACACATTACTGCAAAAAATTTTAGACGTTGAAATGGAAATGTCACACTGAGGTTAACAAAAGATAACCAAGTTAATTAAGCTATTTCATTTCCTTAAGCTTGATAAAAAGTTGCTTACAGGAGATTAGAGCAATTTAGTGTTAACATTTCTACTGATTCACACTTGATAATGTAACAATTTCATGTACCCCTGACAATCATTAAGAAGATATTACTGCATAGAAAGAAATTGCATCTTCTTTTTCTGTTCTTGCACATCTCTTCAGGAGTTTTAAGACCTCCCCTTCACCCCTCTTGAGGAATAGCATTTGTTGTTTCTATAGCAACACTCCTCAATTAAGAGACAGCAGGGCCTTGCTGTTAATGTCAGCAAGGTGCTAACTGATACTAGATTTCATCAGGAGGAGATGGGGGTTGAGATGAATATCAGGACTTGTGTGTGTACAGGATACAGGAGTGTGTGCTGGAGGTGGGTGGAGTGCAGTCATTGACAGCTTTAGGATGTTAAACTATGTCTCACAGACACATTTCTGTTTACATTCCTCATGGGGACATTACATTGATTTACATTCACCGCCTGGGGACTCAGCCTAACCTCAACCATAACCACTAACCCTCTAGCCTTAATCTCATCCTAAACATAAGTCATCACTCTAAAACAATGATTTACACAGTGGAGAACAATCTGCTCCCAAAGAGAAAGGTCGAGTCCCTGCAGTGGGAGTGTGTAAACAGGTTTTGGTCTCCACAGTGTGACTAAGGCCAAGTGCGCATGTGTGTGTGTACGTGCACACACAGAGACTTCATCTGTATATAATCAGTGGTGGAAGAAGTAATTAAATTCTTTATTTAAGTAAAGGTAGCAATACAACAGTGTAAAAACACTTTGTTACAAGTAGAAGTCCTGCATTCAAAATGTTCCTTAGGTAAAAGTGCTAAAGTATTAGCATCAAAACATACTTAAAGTACTAAAAATAAAATTACTCATTGTGCAGAATAGCACACTGAACATTCTTCTGTATCATATTACTGTATTAGAATTACAGATGCATTATTGTGCATACCACATTTAATGTTGCAGGTGGTAAAGCGTGAACTAGTCTTAACTAGCTTATATGCATTTAATTTGAATTACTGACGGGTAGCTTGTGAATTTTCCACCATAGATCAGTGAGGTCTTATAATTATACTGTATTTTTTGTATTAATCTGGTTATGAAAAGTAACTTGTAATTAAAATGATAAAATAAATGTAGTGGAGTGAAAAGTACAGTATTTGCATCTAAAATGTCATTGTAACTATCTGCAAGTCATGACTTAAATGAAATACAAATAAGGGGCTACAGTCTCTCATATGGTGCAGTTTCAGAGTCACATTTCAGATGCTGCAAAATTGGCTCCAACAATAGTGCTTTGAATTGCCATGAGCAGAGTGGGTAGACACTGCACAAATGACTTTTGGTGTGAAAATAAATTAGCACAACATGCTTCATAAAGCAGAAATTATTCAGATACCACAGAGAAACAGTGCATTTGATGTGATGTGGTAACAAACATTAAATGCAGTGAAAATGGCACCTAATAAAGCACCATGTACGTAGAAGACAATCTGCTCCTCAGATGACCTCACAAAATGAGCATAGCTCAACAAATGGATGATGTAAATATCTTTATGCATTTGCCTTGTAGCACAATTACAGCACAATGGTTCAGTTAAACTGAAGAAGAAGAACTGATTATTTGGAGAAGAGAGAAAGCAGAGTAAAAATATAAAGCAGGCAAAACCAAATTTAAGATGAGAACATTTCCTATCTTTAAAATGATCACTTATATTCTAGCCTCTGTTGTTTTTGTTTTCTCATTACTCAACCTCATAGCTCATTTTCTCTGCAATGATTTGCCTTTCTACAAAGTATGAAAATAGAACAGAAGAGAACTGCACACTTTTGTTATTTAAGAGAGATTGCTGTTTTTTGTACCTGCAAATCACATCTATATTTAGAGAGTGAAATGCTTGCCAGAGGCTTTAAGGTGCAGGAGTTCAACATCTGTTTATATCTGTCAGTTCTCTTTTTCACTTTATCTTACTTTTGGGCCTTTTATTGTCAGATTCTGCTGTGTTTTGTTCTGGCTTTGGATAACACTGTCAGACAACATGCCAACAAAGTTGTCAGACAACAAAGTTCACTTTGCATGAGGAGCTGTTTGTTCATAAGTTCTGAATCAGATCATTGCTACAGTGTGTTTATCAGCCAATAATAGAAAACCACATTCTTAATTCAATATAGATGTGTTTTATTAGAAATAGGTCACATTCATTTTGTGCTGTGAAAACTGTACACTTACAGGAGGTAAAACAGAACATAAAAAACTAAGCTGTGACAAAATACAAATGTGTAATCAACAATGAAGTAACTCTAGGTATGAACCGAGTTGTGGGCAGGACAGAGATATTTGAAGGGACAGGGGAATTGGCTGGTAGTTCATACTGTTGAATTACTGACAAAGTTATCAAAACACACTGTTACAGAAGACATGAGATTCAATTACCCATCGCTACACAGCAGAGAGTAATAACAAACATCCTGATGCACAGTTTAGACATATTCATAGGCTATCATTCATTCTATATAATGTTTGCCTTATAGAAGTACAATTATCTACCTGTCACAGAGAGCTCCAAATATGGAGTCTTAATATAAATTCCTTGAATTACTAATACATACTTTTAATACAGTCTTCTCATAAAGCATCTATTTTCTCTGTAAATATGAGGAAGATGGTATAAAAATTTTGAAACATTGGTAAGAAAAAAACTCTGCCTAAATCGTAATATCAGTCTTGCTTGAGCATCAAGCACCCATCATATTGCACTATTTCACACTGATGGCTGAAAACACAAATGTGTTGAAGTCTTGAGGACCCGATGCTGCACGGGACGTGATATCAGCACCAGGAGCCTCTGCTCAGTCCAAGAGTCCTGCAAGGCTGAGAAACAAAATGGCGATGATGAAAGATCTGGCTGCCTTGTTGAATCCTCATGTACAACATGGAAGAGCCTGCATCTTGTGCCAGCTGAGAGGGGACGATATCCCACGATTCCATCCAGCATTTCCCGGGGTGCACTGCTCTTCCTATGTAAGAGTCTGTGTTCATCCTGGTGCTGGTGTTTTGGTATTGAAGCAGAATGCTTAAGAAACCAGGACATGTTGAGATACTAACCACTATCTCCATCACCACTCAGTATGTTTGTCCCATTGCAGTTCATATGGGCTCACAACACATTACAGATGCATTGAATACATTTTTTTGGAGCCTAATGTTGTAGGTCACATTATAAAACAATAAATCTTGTGCCTGACAGTCATGAGGGGAATGAAAAATCAAAATATAAGCTAAAAAACTCAATATTAACCACAACAATGATAATTGTAACACTGACAATAATCACTGGAATAATAATAACCATGGTGGTAACAACAGTGAGAAGCACTATTAGCATAATTAAGCCTGATCTCCAGTAGAGGAGTTATTTTGTCAGTACAGTGAGTCTCATATTCAGAACTGATGAAGCACTTCCAGGTATGAAGCAGTAAAAATAAACACACAACTGAAAAAATAAAATAAAGTAAAATAACTCACGGCACAAAAACAAAATGTGTGCGCCCATTTACCAAACATGAAACTGGTCCCTTATGCTCTTGTGCATTGTCTTATTTCGGAAGGTAACTTGGCTAGAAGACAATCAGCCAAGTGTTCCGGCTGTTCTTCCCGAGAAGCAGGGAGGACATACCGTCTAAATGTTATTATATTTTTCTCCAAGGTTGAGTTGAAGGAAAAAAGAAGCACAGACATGTTGACCACATCTTCTGAACCCAGGCTGAAAGGTTCGGGACACTCCCAGCGAAGCATTAATGGAACCACAGCCAGTCCTGGTCCATGGAAACCACTGATCACTCCACTAACTCTTTGCCCTTCAGAGCACTCGGACACGAGATGCTTTAAGTTCACACAGAGAAGCTACATTAAACATCCCATCACCAGCATCTCCACTCCTCCATCCCTCTTTTTCTTCCCTCCTCCCTGCTCTGGTTGAGGGTTTGAAGACATTGATTCTGGGACCTATTTTCCCACTTCCTGCCTTTCTTGGTTTCCTCTACCCTATCCATAAAGGATCCCATTCCCAAACCAAAAAGGTGACAAAGGTGACATCAGGTGGCTTAGCTACCCCACCTCCAATCCCTCAGACCTCTGTCTGCAGGTCGATGATGTCCTGCCCCACTAATGGGATGGTAGTGCTGGTCTTCTCCCATTCCACAGAGTGCAGCTCCAAAGGTGAGGCAGCTAGAGGCTCCAGGTCTTTGCGCACCCATGCAGGGGGTGACTGTGGTATTCCCCGGACTCCTTCCCATGGTCTCTCCAGAGGGGCCTGCTGTTTGTCCTGTTGAAGCACAAAGAGGAGCCACTTTAACACTGGTGTCATTCATCAGCCCAGAGCAATTCCTGATTTAATCAAATTGGAAGGGGCTTCATTACATCAGAAATGATTTTCTAATAATGAAAGTAATATTCATTTGGGCAAATTGCTCCTCCTTGAGGCAGCTGTAATATCTTATGGTGTGTCTTGGCTATACAGTAGGCAGTCAATTTTAAGATTGTGAGGCTGTACATAGACACTCACACTGTGGTTCGTTTTGTCACTTCCTCCTGAAGATACACTCCATCTCACAGACTGTAAGAAGGAAGGAAGAAAATACATTCCATTCAAATGACCTCAAGGTATCGACAACCATAGTTCAACAAACAAATCAGTGGTTGTTTTATAAGGTCATTTTTATATGAAATAATCTTTTTTTTAGAATTGCCTCTGTTATATGTTTTTACTCTTTATTTCCTGGATATTAATGTCTATGTAAATGAAAGAAGCATGTTGTTATGATGTGTTTACCTTGGTGTCAGAAGCAGGTGACTCTCTATCTTTCTCAGCATGATGTAGCTTCCTGTTTAGGTCCTGGAACATGTTCTGGTGGCGTTTCTTTGTGTGCATTATTTTCTACAGGAAGCAAATAAAAGCGATTTATTCTCAAAATGTACAGTTGTTATCATGCATTATTATATATATCACATATCATTTATTGTATATTCTTGAGAACAGGCAGTGTCTAAACAATGCTTACCTCAAAGTCCAACTCAGCATAACGAGATTTCTGTCTCTGCAAAGACAAAGAAAGTTGGGTTTAGTTTCAGATGCATATTAAATACTTAAGGAAATTATTCTGCAAGAGATAATACTTTGGCATATGTCTTACCTCTAAGGAGCTCATGGACAGTGTGGAGATGGTCTCACTCTTGGACATCATGGAGTTCATGGACTCAAAGGTATTCTCCAGGCTGCTGTGGGTGATGTGAGACTCGCTGGACATGTTGTGGATGTTCTGAATGGGTGAGTCTCTCTCTGAATACGACACACTGACCTGGTCGGGAGGGATTGACTTGATCCCGAAGGCAGCCTGGGGCTCAGCAAAGGGCCCGCCGAGGAGCATCAGCCTGGCTTGTGGCAGCGGATCCATGTTTATGTTGTATTTTGTTGGGTCATCTTTGGGCTTGGACCTCAAGGTGGAGGTAGTGTTGGGCATGAGGACGTACCCACTGCTGTCAGAGACACTGCCGTCCACCTGAGCCAGAGCGAGATCGGCATCCATTTGTTTGAAAAGCTCCCCCTCGCAGACATACACAGGTTTCCCACAAGATGGGTCGATTCCTGCAAGTCGGCTCTTCTCTCTCTTCAGGGTGAGGGTGTGGCTGGAATATTCGGGAACCGCCTGCATGTGGCTCTTACTAGGGTTGGATGGCAGGGTGTGGAAGTTGGAGCCCATGGGAAGTGGCAGCTGAGGAGGAGGCATCTTCTCTTCAGAGGAACTCTTCATTCCTTTTAGCAAAATAATAAGAGTGTTGGAAAAACAATGAAGAACCATGCCATATCTGAAAAATTGATTCAGCAAATACAGCATGGCCTCTTATTATGTATGATCAGATGTTTTAAGTGCAAGGCGCACAGAGGTTGAAAATGGTTGCAAATGGAAAAATGGTTAGGGGAAGGAGGAAAAAGTTGATGTACTGTGAAAGGGGCTTACCTTGTCTGCTTGAATCTCCATCCTTTTCATTATCAGATTGCTGATAAAAGAATAACAAATGTTCTATCAGTGCTTAATGTATGCACATATTCATTTAAGGGTAAAATGCAAGAGGCACTCAAGACATTAAAAAGGCAATAAGCCAAGAAATTCACCATAAGCTGGGTGTGGCCATTGTGAAGGGAACTGCCAGAGTCTCCATTGCCGTCGTCCTTGCGGTCGACTACTCTGCACTTTACAGCCTCTTGAACCTAATGGAGAGGAAAAAACATTTTGCTCAATCTACAGTTCATGTAACTTCAATAAAGACAAACTTTCCTTTTTGTTTTAATTCCTATGACTTTAATGGATCTAACTGTTAAATTACCTCTCTACGCAGGATGCAGTGAACCATAACAATGATGAAACCCTCCAGAGAGTCGAAGACGGCAAAGAGGATCTGGAAGAGGGCAGAGCGGCGGTCGGTGATGGCCAGCACAGCAGACATCCAGGTGAGGGCCAAGAGAGGCAGAACTACACAGGAGCTCCACAGTGATGCCCTGCAGAGTGAGGAAACAACAGATTTAACACTCCAGGCTCACTCAGGCTTCAAGGGACTTTTGTTTCTCAACTGATGAGGGCGATAAGACCTACCCAGCTCTCTCCTTCAGCTTCACATCAGTGATGCCATCTTTGGATACCAGCTTGTTGAAGACCAGAATACCAATGACCATATTCACCTGTTTAAAAGAAGAATGAGATGAGACATGGATGAGACACTGTGTTAATGGTTAAGGCATCTACAAACACATTGCATTGTGATAGACTGGGAAGTCAAAGTCAGAATACAAACCAAAACAACAGCTGCAGCAGGGCCAACAAATGAGTAGAGGAGCCCGCCCTCAAGAGACAGCCAGCAGCTAGAAAAAAGAAGGAGGAAGAATATTAATTCTTGAGCTAATGGCATGCTTTTCTCAGAATAAATGCAGAGAAAATACAAAGTGCAAAAGTGGCCAGCTGAGACTAGACTTACTAGTTGACATTGCCATATCCCTTAGCTTTTGTGAAACCCACAGACACAGCCACCACCAGCGCTGGAAGTCCTGCAAGATAAAAACCCACATGGGGGAAAGTTTGAGCCTAAAAGTTTAAAAAAGCAAAGCTAAAAAGCGATAAAAATGTAAGTGTTAAAAAAGAAAGATGAACATAAAGACAGGTGCTCTTACCCCAGCCTAAGCATAAGAAGCGCTTGCGGATGATGCGGTTGCGCAGACGACCAGTGACAGCCATGTAAGACTGCCAAGCTTCTGTCAGCACCCAGCAAAAAGAGGAGAGGAAAAAGAAGTGCAAGAAAGCAGCTACGAGAGTGCACACCACCTGTGGGAGCCCAAGAGGAAGGACAGATAGAGGAAAAATGAGAAATCTGTGTCAGTGGCATTGCTGCTTCCAAAGTCCCCAAAGCAGTGAATTTCAGAGGTTTAAAGAGGAGGTTAGAATGCCTTACCTTGTTGCGAGTCTGAGTTTGTCCAACAAGAATGAGGGCATTGGAGCATATAATGGAGAGGCAGAAGTTGATGAGGATAACAGAGCGCTCGGAGCGGATGTACCTGAAATTTTGAAAAAGGGAGAAGAGACAAAAGAGTTTAGGGACGAGTAGGCAGAGCAGAGAGAAACCAGAGCACATGGCATAATTGTCAGAGCCTGACATGGCTGGACTTTACTCCTAGGGTTACTTACTTCCAGACGGAGACATAGATGATGATGAGGAGCAGCAGGGTGAGGGAGGAGACCCCACAGCCAACGATGAGAGTCACGGACGGGAGCTGAGCCTTGTCCATGATCTACAGAGATGAGACAAGACCAAACATGCCTCTTAGAGCTGAATACAAACACACATACAAGGTTATGCAGAAGGGAAAACAGCACTGAGATCCACGTGCACACACTGGCAAAGCCTTTGGGTGTGCGCTATCTGGAAAAGCAGACAGTTCCCTGTAGGCGAACAGCTGAATGGCACAATCAGGCCACGGCTGAAGCAAGGTGACGCCAAGGTGAACACGTCAGAAAGATGGAACTAAACAGGCTAGTGTCACTGCATTTCTCCCAAGTGTTTGAGTCACAAAATTATATGAGGAAACTTCATATATACGTATATATTGCTCCCCACTACAGGGAGGGGGACTGTTCAGGTCCCAGGGGCAGTTCGGGGGGTTGCTGTATTTAGTCATTTGTTTGAGCTACAGAAACCTTCTGGCCAAGCAACCGGAGCTTCTGTTTTAATCACCAATTGAGCTGTGTTTAAGCATTTTCTCACTATGTTTTGTGCCAACCAGCAGCTCCTTGGCTATCCCCACAGGAGTGAACAGGTGGACCATTATCACTTGCCCATTAATCTGCCATCACCTGCCCTTCTGATCTCTGACAGCAGCTTAGCACCTGCCACTGACAGCAGCATGACCGCCCCATGTTCCAAACAGCCCTGGCACCGAACCTTCAGTGGAGGAAACAGAGAAGGGACCGTGTTGCCCCTCTTTCCTGCTGCTCATTCATCTGGATGGTCGATGGGTCAGTGTTGCACACACAAATCTCGGCTCCTTGAGATTTCACAAAGCTAACAGACCTACAGCGTCTCCAGCAGCTAATTGTGCATTTTCACTCTGTTCTTAATCTTTGTCTCACACCTACTCTAGTGGTTTAAATAGTTATTTTGAGTTTATCCAACACTTCTGATCAAGTTGTCATCACCACATAGTGTGTCAGCTGGATAAAAATAATTTGGGCTTTGGATAGAGAAGCCCTAATCTGCATATGGTGTGATTATAGTTTTGATAATGTGTTGAGAGGGAAAACAGGTGATAAAGGGCTAAGTGGCTCCAAAAGGTGGGTAAAAAATGATCAGAAATATAATAAATCTGCATGTATCAAATGAGCACCCATGGGGGGAAAGAGCCTGTGCATTCACTTGATTCGTAATGGCCACAAATTCTTATATTGCAAGTATTTACCTTTGTTGACAGTGTCTCCAAATTTATACACTACAATTTAAACATTACAATTTGCCTTGATGGATTGTTCTTCTCCATCTAAAAATATGCTCTGCATAGATTCACCTGATATCAAAGCACAGCTGGCGAAGTCCGGCCTACGGCAGCCAAGGACTGTGGCAAATTTGTTTCAACAGCTATCCAACTACATCAGAAGTGCTCCAAAACAGATGGTAGATAGAAGAGCAGCAAGCTGTCTTTTTGCTTCACCCTTTACCAAACTGGGGGAAAAAATAGCATGAGACACACAGTATGTTCCCTCTCTTCACAGTCTCTGGATCTTGGCTGATGCTCACACCACAGGCCTCAGCCAGTCTGACCTAAATAAGAAGCATGCCTTCTCACTGTCCTTGACCAAGGCATGTTCTCATTTTCAACAAATCTGAATGAAATAAAGGAAGAAAACTGTGCCGAGAAATGCACAACTACACATTCACATACATATCGGGACTATTGTGTTTTCAACAGAAATGATGCTACACGAGTCCTGAAATCAAATTATACTGAATGAGAGCTAATACACTGCAGTACTGGGCTGTTTTTCACATCTCCTCACTCCTCTCTGCTTCTCGCTGGTGTTTCTCATATGGCTTGCAGAAAGATGTTATTGTAAAATGTCCACAGCACACATCAAAGGATGGATGGAGAGGCGGAGGGAAGAAGCATGAATGCATGACCAGACATCTGTCTCTCATTGGTCTGCCTCTTTGGCATTTACAGACTTGCTGCTGTGGCCATAGAGGAAGGAGAAGGAGGAGGATGAGGAGGAGGAGATAGATGTAATCGAGAATTCAGAGATATTGGAAGACAGAATGATTGGCGCAGCTGCCTTTTTGATGTTGTGAGAGACTGAAAGAAGGGGGCACATGCTGCCTATAGGCTAATAAATATGGGAGGCGCTGTTTGGACTAGCAACAGCAAGACAAATCAAATGAAGGATATCAACAACAGCTTGGGGGAAAGAACAAGGAGCAGAAAAAACTGGAGTCCAAAGCTGCTTTGCCACTGACTAAATAAAGGGAATGCACATTTAAGATATATATTTCCTTAAACTAAAAGACAGCTAGCTGTTGGTTGTCTTTTTTATGTGCAGCAGCAATCAGATGCACAGCAGAGATGGACAGATCATTTCCTCTTTCCTGGGGAGCTGTTCTGAGAACAGAGGAGGGCGGTGGGGACTGTGTGTGTGTGTGTGTGTGTGTGTGTGTGTGTGTGTGTGTTTCCCCCTCAGCATTTCAGTTATCAAAAATCACACGGGCCGAGTTTGCGCTGCAGAAGCCGTTACCACGGCAACTGGAGAGCGAGCAGCTCTGGAGGCAG